>NW_007845974.1:0-686 GCF_000696425.1 Galeopterus variegatus
TGAAGTTATTTACAACTCATTATTTTTTTTTATGCTTCATGTTTTCTCTTCTTATTAGGTTACTTGTCCAGATTATATAACAAGATTTCTGATTGAATGATGATTGTAAGCTTTCGAAACCAGGAATGAAAAGGGGACATATTGAACATGACTCCTTCATGTTTTACTCAGAATACTTGGTGAATGGAGTAGCTTTTACTGAGATTGGGAATCTAGTAATATTCATATTTGTGGACTATGCAATGTGGATGGGCATTTTCCCATTATCTATTTTAATCTTCATGACAATGCAGAAAACGAAGGTATTATTATCCTCGTGTTATAAATGAAGAAATTAAAGCACAAAAAATTTAAGTGTATTACTGAAGTTTTCAGAGCTGGATTTAAATCTAGGTCTGTTTGTTTCAAAAATATTGTTTCCTTTCCCATAGGATAGTGCCTCCCAGGAGTAGAATAGATTTAAGTAGAAAGATGATGAGTTTGGTTTGGGATATTTTGAGTCTAAGACGCCTTAAGGGTACTCATGTGGAATTGTCCAATAAGTTGTTTGAAAACAGGCCTATTGCTCAGGAGAGTGATCCATGTGGGAGATAGAGATTTGAAGGTAATTAACATATGGGTAAAAGTTAAAGCCATAGGAACCCCTTAACCTGGAGTACAATGATGGGCTTTGTGGGGAGGGGGGG
>NW_007845975.1:0-686 GCF_000696425.1 Galeopterus variegatus
CCTCAAATTGGAAGTATTTTGAAAGCCTGTTTTTCAGGTTCATTTGAAACCATGAATAAAACTGTCAGTAAAATAAATATGATCCTTGTTTTCATGAGTATACTTTCAGCCTACTAGGTAAAACTGATAATTATTAAATAAACACGAAAAGTATGTAATAACAAATTTGATACTATGAGAAAGTATAAAGAAAATGGAATTAGTTTTGGATGTCAGGAAAGGATGAAGGACAGACATTTGAGATGAGACCCATTAAAGGAGTTGGAGTTCTGCTCCCTGGTGGAACCTGTTTTACTTTGTTCTTTATTATCTTTCATTATTCCCTGGCTACCCCAAACCATCCTGTTATGCTTATTTTGCTTCAATAGACTTACTAATGTTTTGTGTGTAATCAGAAGTAAGGACTTTATATATACTAGATTTTTAAAATTTATTTTTTAATTAATTAATTAATTGTTATTATTATTTTTTACATTCTAAAATATTGCAGAACAGTTAGGAGGAGAGGTTAGGGTGGGAGGACGAGGAAGGGGGAGGCAGCATTTTGTATGTAATCAGAAGTAAGGACTTTTTATATACTAGATTTTAAAAAGGGCAAACATAGGGCCTGCCCCGTGGCTCACTAGGGAGAGTGCAGCGCTGGGAGTGCAGCGACGCTCCCGCCGCGGGTTCGGATCCTATATAGG
>NW_007845976.1:0-686 GCF_000696425.1 Galeopterus variegatus
TTGCCATCTTTCCATTCTTCTGAAGTAAGCATTTAATGCAATAAATTTCACCCTTAGTACTCCTTTTGCAGTATCCCACAGGTTTTGGTATGAGGTATCATTGCTTTCACTAGTTTCAATAACTTTTTGATTTCCTGTTTGATTTCTTCTTGGACCCATATGTCATTAAGTTATCATTAGGTAGAATGTTGTTTAATTTCCATGTGTTTGTATACTTTCCAGAGTTTTGTTTATTATTGATTTCTAGTTTTAATCCATTGTGGTCTGAGAAAATACATGGGATAATTCCAATTTTTTTGAATTTGTTGAGACTTGCTTTGTGACCTAACATATGATCTATCCTGGAGAATGATTCATGTGCTGATGAAAAGAATGAATATTCTGAGGTTGTTGGATGGAATGCTCTGTAGATATCTGCCAAGTCCAATTGGTCTGGAGTGTTGTTTAGATCTTGTGTTTCTCTGCTGATTGTTTGCCTAGATGATCTGTCCAATATTGATAGTGGGGTGTTCAGGTCCCTTGCTATTATGGTATTAGTGTCTATGTCCTTCTTTAGGTCTAACAGAGTTTGCATTAATGATCTGGCTGCTCCAACATTGGGTGCATATATTTTTATGATTGTTACGTCTTCTTGAAGGATCAATCCTTTTATCATTATGTAGTGGCCCTCATTATCTCTTTTTATG
>NW_007845977.1:0-686 GCF_000696425.1 Galeopterus variegatus
AAAAAAATACACAAAGATGTTTTGAAAAATCTGAAAGATCCCTAAGGGATAAAAGAGGAAAACAGACATATTTAACTTCATCAACATTTGGCCAAAAATTATTTTGTCTCTGGTAGAATAAACTCTCTCTCAATTTGTAAGTTAAGTTACTGATGAAATGTGTAATTTGGCTATAGGCTCTGTATTATTCAGCAGTCTAAAATGTAATATATTTGAGTGAGTAACTGTCATCACTGAAAGTATGGTATTAGGAAGACACAGTACTTAGTGAAAGTTCAATCCTTAGACTTTATAGATGGGAGCTATTCCCATCAAAACCTCCAGAGAAGTGTTCATACAAAAAAGAGCTCCAATTTCTCAGGTGCAGAGAGGATATCATGGGTTCACATACTATAGGCCAACTAATTTGCAAAGCAATCTGAGAAGCACCAAATTGCAGTTAATAAGAAAAGGTGATATTGGCTCTATCTCACAGTCTTTTGGTGTATTCAGTTCCTAGAGTAGGATAATAAGGGTCTATTTTCTGCCTCTCTTCAAACTCTGTCATAAGGGAGAGCTACCAGTATGCTCGAAAGCCTAGTGCCATACAAGGGATAACTGGATGGTAATCCATATTGACCTAACAACAGCTCAGCCTGGCATGGTTAAATCACCGAAAACACATTAGTGATCTGCATTTAGGACTT
>NW_007845978.1:0-686 GCF_000696425.1 Galeopterus variegatus
TTCTAAACCCAGTGAATAGAGCTTAGAATTTGATGGTAATTTTCGATGACCCTTAGTCAGATACACAAGTCTGGCCAAAATACGACTCCTGGTTTTTATGTCATTTTTCTGTTCTAATCCCCAGCCTGGTCATCACTCTATTTTTGAGACATTTTTCATCTTTACCACATAGAGGCTAAGGACCTGGACAGGATGACATCATAAAAATGATTCAGTTGTCCACCGCTTGGTGGACCTTGGCTTCGTTTTTCATTCATTCAAACTCCCTGAGGTCCTCCAGGACATGTTTGCATCCTTTTAAATCATGCTTTTTCCACTGATGCATTTGGTTTCAGTTTCCAGATAGCTCTCGAACACCTTTATATAAGATCTTTAAGATTATTTCTGTAACCCATTCCTAGAAGAGTGATTGTTCCCAGATAGGTGATAAATGTGGTTGTTGAAAGTAGTACTATTTTAGTGACTCTTTAATACGAGAAATTAGTCTATCAGAAAAGCAAAATGCCATTGAAGAAGAGTTAATCTGGGACACGATATTATAAAATCGAACAAATAATGTCTGAGAACATGCTTCCAAATGCTTTCCTTCTTATTACCCTGCTTATTTGGAGGTACTTGGAAAAACTTTTTTTTTTTTTTGTCTTTTTTGTCTTTTTCCATGTCCAGCAACGGATCGCAACCCTCAG
>NW_007845978.1:5987-6485 GCF_000696425.1 Galeopterus variegatus
AGCTATCCCACTGTTGGGAATATATCCAAAGGAATGGAAATCATCAAGTCGAAGGTATACCAGTTCCCCAATGTTCACTGCAGCACTGTTCACAATAGCCAAGAGCTGGAATCAGCCCAAATGTCCATCATCGGATGAGTGGATATGGAAAATGTGGTATATCTACACAATGGAATACTACTCAGCTATAAAAACGAATGAAATACTGCCATTTGCAATAACATGGATGGACCTTGAAAGAATAATATTAAGTGAAATGAGTCGGGCAGAGAAAACGAAATACCACATGTTTTCACTTATTGGAGGGAGCTAAAAATAAATAAATAAATTCACACACATACATACACACACACACACACACACACACACTCTCTCTCTCACACACACACAAAAAAACGAACAAACAACAACAACAAAAACAACAACAGCAACAAAATCGGGGTGGGGGGAGAGGAAGATATAACAACCACAATTTTTTTTGAAGTTCTTACAACAAGC
>NW_007845979.1:0-686 GCF_000696425.1 Galeopterus variegatus
TCCTAACTTTCATATGGAACAACAAAAGAATCTGAAAGGCCAAAGCAATTCTGAGCAAAAAAAATAAATAAATAAAACTGGAGGTATTACACTACCTGGCTTCAAATTATACTACAAAGCTATAGTAACCCAAACAGCATGGTACCGGCATAAAAACAGACACATGGACCAATGGAACAGAATAGAGGACCCAGAAATCAACCCAGGCACTTCCAGCCAACTGATCTTTGACAAAGGCACCAAAAATATATTTTTGGGGAAAAGATTGCCTCTTCAGTAAATGATGCTGGGAAAATTGGATATCCATGTACAAAAGAACGAAACTAGACCCATACCTCTTGCCCTATACTAAAATCAATTCAAAATGGATTAAAGACTTAAGTCTAAGACCTGAAACTGTAAAACTGCTAAAAGAAAATATAGAGGAAACACTTCAGGAAGTAGGACTGGGCAAAGACTGTATGAATAAGACCCCAAAAGTACAGGCATGAAAAGGAAAAATAAACAAATGGGATTATAACAGACTAAAAAGCTTCTGCACAGCAAAGGAAACACAATGAAAAGACAACCTACTGAATGAGAGAAAATATTTGCAAACCATAAATTTGATAAAGGGTTAATTTCCAGAATACAAAAGGAACTCAAACAACTTTATAGGAAAAAAACACATAATACAATTTAAAAAT
>NW_007845980.1:0-686 GCF_000696425.1 Galeopterus variegatus
AGAGCAAGTGAGCATGTTAAAGAGCTCTTGCCATGCTCACCATGTGATTGCCTGCATCAACTTGGGACCCTGTAGAGAGTTTTCACCCAGAAGAATGCCTTCAACAGATGCACTCCCTGGACCATGGATTTCCCAGTCTCCAAAACTTTTTTTTTTTTCCTTTTTGTCTTTTTTTCGTGACCGGTAACGGGATCGCAACCCTCGGTGTCACACCCATACCGCGACCGGCAATGGGATCACAACCCTCGGTGTCGTGCCCACACCACGCTCAGCCAGTGAGCGGACTGGTCTCTATATGGGATCTGAACCCTCAGCGGGAGTGCCGCCGCGCTCCCAAGCACCGCACTCAACCGAGTGCGCCACCGGGCCGGCCCCCAGCCTCCAAAACTTTAAGAAATAAATTTAATTTCTTTATAGATTACCCAGTTTCAGCATTCTGTTATGAACAACAGAAAATGGACTAATACAGTATGTGAGGTGGTGATACTTGTGGAGCAGCTGTAGAGCCAGGGTTCTGAGTGTAGGCACATGCAGACCTGCTATAGCAGCTTCAGGGTCCAGGGTACAGGTGCTCCTTCTATGACAGTTGCTCCATTGTTTTAGGCACCAGTTGACTTGAAGAAGTCATGGAACTGGGATCTGGGAGACAAACACATGCAAAGCAACTGCTGCTGCAGGGTCCTGAG
>NW_007845981.1:0-686 GCF_000696425.1 Galeopterus variegatus
TCAGATTTTTGTGGAAATACTGTTATGTTTTACCTTCAGTTCCCACTGGGTATGGTTCTGTCCTTTGGAGACCGGCATGCCCCACTAAACTCATCGGCAAGGCATGGGCTGGTGGGGAAGGGGAAACAGCCAGGGGCAGGACAGGCCATGGTAGGTGGGACTGGTGACACTCTAGTACCAGCAGGTTCAGCAAACTTGAAATCCATTCGTAGCAGCCAGAGAGTCAAAATGGACTTTGATTAGGCTGGTTTCTAAAAGAGGGGCTCCAATCTGAGTCCCAAGTGGGCTGTAGGAGCTGGAAACTCTAGGTAGTGGCAACATTTAGAGTCAGGAAGGTGGCATCAGAATTTAGGGGGCTTTGTTCAGATTGGAGTAGACCCTGGCAACGACTGGTGGCAATCATCATCATCCTCCTCATCATACCTGATATTTACTGAGTGCCCTACAGAGCACCGTGTCCTCTCTGGCTTCTCTGTGAGAAGCAGTGATTTCACCTGGCAGCTTGTGGAAAGAAATGCATTATCTCAGATCCCAGCTCAGATCTGCTCTATTAGAATCTGCATTTTAACCCAACCGCCAGGTGATTGTTATGCACACCACAGTTGGAGAAGAACGAGTCCAAGAAATTTCAGGTTTGGGGCAGCAAGACCAATCCAGATACCCCTAGCTGGGGCAGATGATCTCAG
>NW_007845982.1:0-686 GCF_000696425.1 Galeopterus variegatus
GTGTTCCAGAAGGGGAGGTAAAAGGAAAAGGCATTGAAAACCTAGTCAATGAAATAATAAAGGAAAACTTCTTAGGTATAGGGAAAGACCAAAACCTTCAGATCCAGGAAGATCAAAGATTACCAAGTAGATTCAATCCAAAAAGTTCCTCTCCAAAACATATTATAGTCAAATTGGCAAAACTCAAAGACAAAGAGAGAATCCTAAAAGCAACAAAAGCAAAGTGTCAGGTCACAGATAAGGGAGCCCCCATCAGACAACCAGCAGACTTCTCAACTGAAACTTTACAGGCCAGAGGAAAATGGGATGATATATTCAAAACACTAAAACAAGAAAAAAAATGGCAACTGAGAATACTATACCCAGCAAATCTATACTTCAGAAATGAGGGAGAAACAGTGTATTTCCCCCAGCAAACAGAAACTGTGGGAGTTCCCCACCACATGGCAAGCCCTACAAGAAATTCTCAAGGGAGTCCTGCACCTGTAATCTCAAAAACGATAATCACTATAACAAATACACAGAAAAAACAATACCCACTGGTAAAACAAAAACATGAATGAGAAAGAGAAAGAAATTAAATCTTATCACCTAAAAAATATAACAAACATCGAAGACAAACAATAAATGGGGAAGAAAGGAACAAAAAATATTTAAAACATCTAGTCAAGGCCGAGGCAAGATGA
>NW_007845983.1:0-686 GCF_000696425.1 Galeopterus variegatus
ATATCTTCAAAGCCAGCAGCAAAGCATGTTCAAACCTTTCCTACTCTGACACTCCTACCTCCCTCTTATAAGGACCTTTGTGATTGCATAGGGCATATGCAGACAATCCAGGATAAAGTTCTCTTCACCTGAATTATCTCTGCAAAGTCCCTTTTGCCATGGAAGGTGACACATTCACGTGTTTCAAGGGATAGGATATGGACATTTCTTGGGGCCTGTTATTCTGCCTACTACAGCTAAAAAGGGAGGTAAAGGCACACAACAAAGAGCTTCCTTTGACTTATGAGGATCTGGGCTTTGTTTAATAAAATCACTGGAAAAGAGCAGAAGCAAAGAGGCTAGAAAAAAGAAAGAATGGTTAGAAGATTATCCCGGTGAGAGAGCATGAGATCTGAGGTAAGGTAGCATCAGTGAGAGCGAAAAAGGGCAATCGACTTGAGAGAAATTTAGTATTATGGCATTTGGTTATTAACTGGGTAAACAGGTGAAAAAGAGGAAGAATTCAAAGATGATCCCAACATTTCTCACTTCGTCGGCTGGGTAGAGATTGTTCTTAATTTTTCAGCTTAAAATAATATATTTTGAACTATTCTGGCATCAGCATAAATATTCAGGCCAGTACAATATCAGTTGCACTGACTTCTAACAAATCACCAGTATTAGACCATCCAGCAGGTTATTCATGT
>NW_007845984.1:0-686 GCF_000696425.1 Galeopterus variegatus
TATACCTTGTTGCCACATAAGAAAAAAAGAGATCAGTGTGGTTCACAGACAAGGTCAGAGTACAACCTGCAGCTCTCCAGGTCCCATGCGTTTCACGACCTTTGTCACTGATCATGTTGGCATCTGCACACCTCCATTTTCCATGTGCCCCTTTCAGTTTATAAGAGCAGAACAGGTTGCAAAATATATGAGAGAGGCCGCCTGTGGCCTGGATTTGGCACCTGTAATGCTTGGTTTTGTCACCTGACCAAGTGAGACCAGATTTTTGGCCTATGCATATATAATAGTGCTGAGCAGACTAATCAGGGGAGTAGCTGAGCTATACAGGTTTCACAGGGGTGGCCTGTGAACCAGATTAAACACGAAGTGATTTGGCAAAACATTTGTGCCATAAAAGGCAGTGCTAGAACCACTTGTGACCTAGTTTGAGGATGCTGCTGGTGAGATCAAACCACAGGCTTTGATTGCAATATTGCCTTAGCATTTCACCTAGGGGAGGTGCAGCACCATGTCTGTTTTCAATGTGAA
Organism: Galeopterus variegatus; assembly: GCF_000696425.1. Classification (NCBI taxonomy): domain Eukaryota; kingdom Metazoa; phylum Chordata; class Mammalia; order Dermoptera; family Cynocephalidae; genus Galeopterus; species Galeopterus variegatus. Next base: position 529 of record NW_007845984.1, read on the forward strand.
GGGAAAACTTCCCTGCCAATAACTTCATCTGAGCAGAGGATATTCCTTGAGCTCCCATATAGAGATTTTCCTGGGCCCACTTAACTCACCAAAAGGAGAAAGGGTGACGTTGTTTTTCTGGTTGTGGGTGGATATATCCGTCTTTCATAGTTGATCCA
>NW_007845985.1:0-686 GCF_000696425.1 Galeopterus variegatus
CCTGTCAGGATGCTGTCTGCCAGCTCCACTGTCCTTGCCTACAAAGTCAGCTGGCTCTAGAGTGCACACCTTCAATCGTGCGGTATCCTCCATGTGTCCCCGAGCAGCACTTCCCGAGGTTTGTGTCCAACACCATGTATTCAACACAGCAAATGACAGTACAAACCCCAAAATGTAAGTTTACCGGGAAGAAAGGAGACCACCCCAAAATCCAGGAGGAAGGGGAGTCCAAGACCAAGGGAAAGTGTCAGGGCAGGACGAGAGTGACAAAAAGTCAGCAACAATCCAAAGGACTCTTAAGGAGGCTCTTATTCAGGGCTGGCCACCAACACATGCAGAGGAAAGTTCCAGTCTCAGAACATGGAGCCAGCCAGAGGGGTGGCCTTGGCTCCACAAAGCTATCCCAGCCAGGAGTAGGTTCATACTGGAGCCAGTGTAAAGCTTGGGTTTCAGCCAGGGTTAGGGTTGAGGTGAGAAAGAACAGGGCAAGGTACAGTTATACCATGTTCCACAGGGTGGCCTCACCTGTCAGAAGATATTCCAGAGTCCTAAACATCTTTCTTCCCAGCCTCTCTTCCCTACCCTGCTTGCTCTTAATGCCTCTTCTTTTTTTTTTTTATTCCACTTCCTACATCCCCACCTTTATTATCTACCTATTGCCTAAAACTTAGTGGCTGAAAGCAACA
>NW_007845986.1:0-686 GCF_000696425.1 Galeopterus variegatus
AAAAAAAAAAAAAAAAAAAAAAAAAAAAAAAAAAAAAAAAAAAAAAAAAAAAAAAAAATGACAACGTAGACCATGTTTCTCTCCTGCCTTTTCTGTCTCCCCCAGGTTAATATTCCTTCTGGTGCTATCAGACGAGGAGCTGCTTTTCACTTTCTCCTTCTTTGCATGGTGTCCTCCGAATGTGTCTTTGTTTTCATATGGTCGTCTTCTTGTAAGGGCACCATATTGGATTGGGGTCCACCCCAGTCCAGTATGATCTGATCTTAACTAATTACATCTGCAATGACTCTATTTCCAAATGAGGTCACATCTTGAGGTACTGAGTATTAGGACATCAACATATCTCTTTTTAGGAGGGAGGTGGGAGAAAACAATTTAATGCCTAATGACTAGCCTAGTGTAATTAAAATTCCAGAAGGAGAGGAGAGAGAAAAATGGGATAGACAAGGCATTTTGAAAATTAATGGCCAAGGGGGGCGAGCTCTCTCTGGCTCTGCAAGCGCCCCTGAGCGCGGGCAGCGGCCGCAGTGGGTTGTTCAGTGTCCGGAAAGAGCCAGTAATTTTTTTGCTGTGGAATGATTGCATAATTGGAGAGGCCGATAAGAGGATTATAACAAATCTATTGATTGAAAATGGCGATGGGTCTGGAGCACCCGTGTCAGGAAACAGCGCGATCCTGAGAGCTG
>NW_007845987.1:0-686 GCF_000696425.1 Galeopterus variegatus
AAGGCAAAGACTATAGACAGTAAAAATATCAGCAGCTGTCAGGAATTTGTGGGGGAGGGAGGAGAAGAGGGTTGAATAGGTGAAACACAAGGAATTTTTCAGGTGGTGAAATTATTCTGTATGACACTGTAATGGTGGATACATGACATTATGCATTACTCAAAATCCATAGAAATTTATAGTACAAAGTATGCAAATTAGTTATGCAAAATTTAACAAATCATTTAAGAGGTTGCAGGATCCCAGGATGGAATGCAGACTATGACAAAAGACTCTAACAGCATTACAAATATGTGAAACTACCCACTAAAGGGTATGGGAGGCCAAGGGCTGACCTAAATAACTTTGGAAATGAGCAGAGTCTTTAAGACTAAAGGCAAAAGGAACTTCACATAAGCACTATACTGTAGTTAATAAAGTTATTTCCCATGGGAATATGCGAACATATATGGGTTAATATACACACATATATTTCTTTGTTCTGTCATCTGAGAGGGCCTAGAAGCAATGACACCCCTGCAGCATTGGGAACATCTAATGTCCAGATCTTGGTTTCCAATACAATTCTCCAATAAAAGAAAATAGACCTCCTTGTAGAAATGTCTAATTCTAGGACTTGGGCAGGAAATATGCAAGAGGAGCCTCAAGCAGAATATAAGACTGCCAAGGGGCCGGCCCGGTGGCAC
>NW_007845988.1:0-686 GCF_000696425.1 Galeopterus variegatus
TGCTTAAGAGAGCTAAGTAGATTGAAAAGATACAAAGATTTATGGGGTAAAGTATCTTTTGGGGCTATAGGAAGAAGGCAAATTGATTCCTCTAATCCGCTTACTTCAGGTTGTCTCTAAACTCACAAGGTCCATTCCTAGGCTTGAGAGTTTGCCTGTCATGTACAAGGCATCAGCAAATACTGAATGGACCACTTGGACCTGACTTAACTGCCCTTTGGAAAGTTCTGTTCAATCAGCTGGGCACAACTGGGTTATTTTCCTCATCAAATCCTCAAATCCTTGAGGTGGGTATTATTATTATCATCCCTCCATTTAACAAGGATAAACTTGAAGCCCAGAGGGGTCAAGAACTTTAGGCATACTGACACTCGGCTTGAAGGGACTGGGGTGCTCGCTTGAAAACCTGGTTTCTGAGTTCAAATGCAGTGCTCTCTCCATCGCAATGTGCTGGGCTCGTTCCCAGCGGCCAGGAGGCGGGGGAAAGGTTGTTCCCCACCTAAGCAGCCTGGCTTCCCAAGCCGGAGGGAGGCGCCTCATCATTCTTTTCCTGCGACACTAAGCTGCCAACCGAAGGCCCTTCTGATGCAACCCCCCCCAAAGAGAATCGCAGCCTTTGAGATCGGGGAACCAACGTGCTGTGTCAGTCCTGCAGCACCGGCCCGGCTGGGCTCCGGGGGAGGGGG
>NW_007845989.1:0-686 GCF_000696425.1 Galeopterus variegatus
CACTCTCCCAAGTGAACCACGGGCCGGCCCTCCCTCATTTAATTAATTTAAAGTTGCCACATGGAGCTAGTGGCTACCATGTTGGACAGCACTGATCTATTTATACTACCAACCCATAACTGTCCCTGAACTCCAGACACATGCCAGCATATCCAACTTCCTATTCGACATCTCCAGTTGGAGATCTTACAGGCGTTTCTAAATTAGTATGTCTAAAACCAAGCTCTTGATGGCCTCCCCCCAAATCTGCTTTTGCCATAATCTTCCCCATCCTCAGTTAATGGCAAGTCCATTCTTTCAGTTTCTCAAGCCAAAAGCCTTGGAGTTATCCCTGACTCTATGTGTAATTCATCAGCAACCCTCTGTGCTGTACAAAATACAGCCAAAATATGACCACTTCTCACCACTACTGCTTCACCCCAGTCCAAGCCATGATTATTGCTCACCTGGCTTATGAAAATAGTCTCCAACTTGTCCTCCTGCTTTCACCCTGGCTCTTAACACAGCCACCAAGTTATTTTGTTAAATTACTTGTCAGACCATATCGCTCTCATGCTTAAAGTGAGTATCTTGACTAGCTCAGAGCAAAAACTAAAATTCTTTTATTTGCATTATTTCCACTCTTATTTCCCACTCTTATCCCTAGTTCCCTTTACTCCAGATACACTAGTCTCTTTTTTTTTTTT
>NW_007845990.1:0-686 GCF_000696425.1 Galeopterus variegatus
AGAAAAATAAATGCCATGTCTAATTTTCTTTTTCTTTAAGTGAAGACATCTCTTATTCTCTTTCCATAATAAAGTCCCTTTTATCCAACCAGAAATTCAGTAACCCAAGATTTTCAAGACATATTGGTTGTTTTAACAAAAGTAAGATAAACAATAAAGTAAACAAGCCTTTATCGGGAAGAATTTTTAAAAGCAACTTTCAGAGTAAACAACAGTAGGGCCAGTATACTTTCTACTTAATACTCAGATTAGGGCTTCTTAAAGTAAGTGCCCTGGGACGATCAGGCATCAGCCTCCTGCAGGGAGGACCTCACTTCATTGAGTCAGAAACTCTAGAAGATTCCTGCCTTGCCCCTGCCCCCCACCCCGCATCTGCAAAACTGTGCCAAGACACTGAGGCATATTTTATAATTCTCAAAATCCTTCCAAATCATTCAAAAGTAGTTTATTGTCCTTCCCTGAGAATTATTTAGCTCTTTGGTGCAAATAACCAACCAAACTATTGGGTTTTCCAGAGATCTCAGATTTTCTACAATTCTGGAAAAGTTGGGGGCTTTTCACAAGTGTAAAAGAGGAAGATGATTTGGTTTCTCCTTGTACAGATTTGCTGAGCTGCTCTCAGTGGATACCAAGTGTGGCCTTATTTTTGTTTACTGCTCAGTTTGGGGCCGTTTTGAGTTTTCCTT
>NW_007845991.1:0-686 GCF_000696425.1 Galeopterus variegatus
GTTATCTCCAAGGGAAATTTTTGTAAAAATTTTTATTTCCATATATGAATTTCTTCTTCAAGGACATGCTCTGATAGCTTGGCTTGGGTTCATTGATACCTTATACTATGTTGTTTTTCCCCCCAGTATAAGTCATGAATTTTTCTGGTAGAATTTTTCCCTTACGTTGAATAGTGTCCCCCCAAAATTAATGTTTCCCCAGAACCTCAGCATATGACCTTATGACAAAATAGGATCTTTGCATATGTAATTAGTTAAGTTGAGGCTATACTGGATTAAAGTGGGCCCTAAATCCAATGACTGGTATCCTTATAAGAAGAGGAGAAGACACATAGAGATGCACACAGGGAAGAAAGCCATATGATGTCAGAGGCAGAGATTAGAGTGTCACAGCTACAAGCTAAGGAACACCAAGAGTTGCTGGGAGCCAGCAGAAGCTAGGAAGAGGCAAAAGAGCATTCTTTCCTAGAGCCTTCAGAGGGAGCATGGCCCTGCTGCCACCTTGATTCTAGACTTCTAGTCTCCAGAATTGTGAGAGAATACATTTCTGTGATTTTAAGTCTTCAAGTTTGTGGTAGTTTCTTATGGCGACCCTAGGAAACTAAATCACCTTGCTATACCACATGATGTTTTCATTAGTCTTGTGATACTAATCTTACGTCATATTTGTTTGCTTTTCTAACTAC
>NW_007845992.1:0-686 GCF_000696425.1 Galeopterus variegatus
TGGAGGCAGCTCTGTTGTGGGCACCTAGCCTGGTGTGGTAGGTGGGAGCCAGGCGGGCGGGTGGGGAGCAGTCGGGCTTCACCCCACAAGTGGGGCTGGGCTGGGCGTGACTCACAGAGCTCGCAGAGTTGGGCCGGTCCGGCGCGTTCCACTCCGTTTCTGCGCCGTTTCTGCTGGCTTTCTTGGCCTTTGTTGTCTGGGCTGCTCGCTTGTTCCCGCAGCAGGGCCTGGGTGCTCTCAGGAGTCTTCTTTTGTGTCGGTCCTTAAACCTCGAACCTGTTGTTGCTTGTTTGTCATTGTAGGATCGTTGTTGAAAGAATTATTCGTTTTTTTGTTGCTCTTGGAAATGCAATTAGTATTCTGGTATCACAGCGCACACTTCTCAGGATCGCGCTGTCTCCTAGCACGGCCGCTCCAGACCCGTCGCCATCTTGGAATCTTTGGAAGCAGTAGTTAATCTTTCCCAGGCCATTAGAGTGCTAGGAGGTAAGTTAAACAGTGTTGCATTTAGGAGGCACAACTAGAAATTCTTTTTTTCAATTTGCTCTAGCTTTCCGCTTTACCTCAAAGTTTTTTTCTTTTTTTTTTTTTAAATTTCATTGAATCAATCATTCAGTTCCAGGAATTCTGCTACATTCTTTTTAAAGTTACAAATGTCTTTGTAAATTTCTTCCTTTGCATCTTGG
>NW_007845993.1:0-686 GCF_000696425.1 Galeopterus variegatus
ACGTTTAGGGGATCTGAGAATACTTTTTGCTTTTAGATTATATGTTTGTTAGACACTTTATGGTCAATAGGAACAAGGACTTGTAAGTAATACTCCAAACAAATTCTGCACCTATCGGAGGTACAGGAAATGACCACACTTAACGTGCTAAAGTCTTAAAGAAATTAGGTCAAGCCTAGGTGAGAATTGGCCTATGTTCAAGAAAATGTTGTATTAAAAATGCAAGAAATACCTCCTCTCCCAAGTTCTAACCTTTGTACTGTTTTCATTTCTTTGTATTCTTTTTTTCTCTCCCCCTCCCCCTTTTTTTGTGACAGGGAATGGCACTTGTCTTTTAAAAACTCCATATCCATATCAGCCTAAAAAAACAAAAAGTTTGGCTATTAGAAAAGAGACTTGCATGGTCACAAAACCATGAGCATTGAAGTCAGATTGGAACCTAAAGCCTGGTTCTGCCACCACTTTATTGTAAAGCCATTTTACCCCATTGGGTTCCAATTTGCTCCTTTATAAAGTGAGGATAATAATACCTCATAGAAATTTGATGAAGAGTGAAAGGAACAGTACCTGAAGTGCCACATAGTGTTCTTGGCAATAAGATGATAGTCAGTGATGGGAAAGTGATGGTGACAGTAATGACAAAGAAAATATATAAAGTCCACAGGACCAGTTTGGACAGTCATTTT
>NW_007845994.1:0-686 GCF_000696425.1 Galeopterus variegatus
AGACCTGCTGGTTCAGTTTGTAGCTCACTGATGTCTCCTGTACAAAATGATCCCCACTCCCTGCCCCCAGAATTAGCTCTGTGTTCAGCAGCTATAAACCCTCCCATCCGCAACTTTCCATCAAATCAGATACTGTGGGTCTGTCTACACAAAGGTATGAAGCACCAAACTCCAGAAGAAGGGTGGCTCCAGGAACCCTCCACAGAGATGTCCACATTCACATCCCCTCCCTCCACGCACGTGATTACACTTCACACCCCTAGTACACTCCAATGGGCTCCTTACCAACAGATACTGAGAAACACCAACAGATGCCACCAGATACCAACCTACAACAAGAGATGCCACCAGACACCAAGAGATGCCATCAGACACCAAGAGATGCCATCGAATATCATCAGATACCAACCTACACCAACAGATGCCACCAGATACCAACATACACCAACAGATACAATCAGACACCAACAGATCCATGAGATATCATCAGATACCAACAGACACTAACAGATAGATGATGTCAGATACCATCGGACACCAGCAAATGCCACCAGATACCAACAGATGCCATCAGATACCAACAGATGCCATCAGATACCAACAGATTCTAACAGATACCAAGAGGTGCCATCAGATCCTAACCAGATACCATCGGATACCAACAGAGAGTGCACCAGACACCAACA
>NW_007845996.1:0-686 GCF_000696425.1 Galeopterus variegatus
TATCATTTGAATATTTTTAAATCAAATTATTATTATTATTATTATTATTATTATTATTATTTGTCCTTTTTGTGACTGGCTGCACCGCGCTCAGCCAGTGAACGTGCCGGCCATCCCTATATAGGATCCGAACCCGCGGCAGGAGCACAAGCGCCGTGCTCTCCCGAGTGTGCCATGGACTCGGCCTCAAATTTTTATTATTATTAGCAGTAGTATTTATTGGCTTTTGAGCTGAGTTCCTTTATACCCTGGATATTAACCCTTTGTCAAATGACTAGTTTGCAAATATTTTCTCCCATTCTGCAGGTTGTCTCTTTTTTTTTTCCCTTTTTTTGTCTTTTTTACTGACCGGTAACGGGATCGCAACCCTCGGTGTCGTGCCCGTACCGGGGACCGGCAATGGGATCGCAACCCTCGGTGTTGCGCCCACACCGCGCTCAGCCAGTGAGTGGGAACCGGTCTCCACGTGGGATCCGAACCCTCGGCGGGAGCGCTGCTGTACTCTCAAGCGGCGCACTCTCCAGTGCGCCACCAGGCCGGCCCTGCAGGTTGTCTCTTTACTCTTGATTGTTGCCTTTTCTGCACAGAGATTTTTACTGTAAAATAGTCCCCATTTGACTGTTTTTGCTTTTGTTGCCTATATTTTTGAAGGCTCATTCTTAAAATCTTTGCCAAGACCAATGTCC
>NW_007845997.1:0-686 GCF_000696425.1 Galeopterus variegatus
AATTATGTTTTTCTTGCTTTTGTGTTAGACTTGATGCCTGTACTGAACATAGTTTTGTGTTGTTAGGCTTGGTGAGGTCCCTGCTTAGTCTCTGGAGCTAGGCTGCACTCTCTCTGTGAAACCTGTATTTCTTATCTATTTTATTAAACTTGTTCTCACTTTCTACTGTGACTCTGCCCTTGAATTCTTTCCTGTGGCAGAGTCAAGAACCTGGTAAGAGGATGCGGTAGGCTGAGGCCAACTATCAGGTTTCCCCAGACCCTACCTCCAACATCACTTTGTTCACTTTTGTCCTAGGCAACATTGGGAGTGCACTAATTTAAATTAATCCAAAGCAGAATGACATTCATTGGCACCCATTGGCCAAAGTCAAAATGTCCTCTAAACTTAAAAGCAGTAAGGCCTTGAAAAATTCAAACCAAAATCTAATCTTTCCACTAAATACATCAGCGTATTCCCCACTTTGTTTTCCATGTTTTGGTTCTTCAACCAATTATTGTTTCTGATAAGATCATTTTTTATATTAGTGAAAATGTGAAGAGTTAACTTATTTCCATAATCACAAACTGCGCCTGAAAATGGGAAAGTGACAGAACATTGCTGTCTTCCAAGTTCAAATGAAAACTCAGGTCCCTAAAGTAAGAATTGTGATGAAAGTCTGATACACATTAGAGTACACATCATGA
>NW_007845998.1:0-686 GCF_000696425.1 Galeopterus variegatus
GTGTAAGATACTTGGAAGTGGGGGTTAGGGATATGCCTAGGTAAGGAACTGTGGGGGCTCTGGTGGAATTTTTACAGGGAGTATGGGGGTGTTGCAGGGAGAGGAGTCCCTGCTGGCGGAGCCAATCTACAATTGGTTTAAGTCCTCTTCGGTGGGTTTCTGAAATGGGGAATTGAGGATGGCAGGAAAGATGGTCTGATCTTTTAATTGTATATTTGCTGGGGAATGGTGAGAAGCTGCTACTGGCTTACAGGTATCCCAAACCCGGGGGTCCACCGACAATGGGAAGTGGGGTGGTTGGGAAAGGTTGGGTGAAACTAGGGCCAAAATAATGTGCGAGGAAACAGTGGATGAGGGGAAAAGACGAAGGGTGGCCTCGAGCTTGTGAAGGATATCCTGGCTGAAGAGGGGTACGAGGCAGGAGGGGATTATTAGGAAAGAATGAGAAAAGGGAAACCCATCCAGGCTACAGGAAAAGGCTCTGGTGGTCCATGGATTAGATGAGGTGCCATCAATTCTCATGAATGCCACTGGGGAGGGGAAGCTAGTGTCAGAGTAGGAAGGCAGAACAGAGTAGGTAGCCCCCATGTCCGACAGAAAGGAAATGGACTTACCCGCTACCTGGAGCATGACCCTGGACTCGGCATGGGTGAGAGGGGTTTCTGAGTCTGGGCCCCGTCAGTCAT
>NW_007845999.1:0-686 GCF_000696425.1 Galeopterus variegatus
AAGCTACACTTCTAAATCCTTGTTTTTAATCATAGTAAAAATATTTTTTATAAGTCAAAAACAAATCCATTAAAGAAAATGTATACATCTTAATAAGATATAATCCTAAAGGCGTTTTTTTTTTTTTTTAAATAGTTCATTCCAGGCTACACTGTACTGAAAGGTGTCATATTAATGACTATATTTTGTGAAACTTTTTTTTTTACTTAAAATGATACACTTTATATAAAAATGATTGTAATTTCTGGGTCCCAGAACATATGTTTCACGTTTCCTGCCTTTGCACATAGAAGGGCCACTGCCTGGAATATCTTCTGTCCTTCCCTCCTTGCCTATCTGGCAAATCTGTTGTTACCATTTTAAGCCTCAGTCCAGATATAGCTTTCTCCAGAAAATTTTCCCTGGCTGACACCCATGCATTGCTAATTGTCATATTCCCTGGGAGATATCTGTCCCTTCTGTATATGTGCATTGCAGTAATCATACAGTAGAATTAAAGTGTCTATTTTCCCTGCTAGACTAGAAGGTCATTGAGCATAGGCACTGTGTCTCAGTCATTTAGGATGCACCATGTTTAGCAGAGTACCTAGCACACAGGAGGCAACCAATAATTTTGTTTAATTATCATCCTATTTAGGATTACTTAAAAAGACATGATTCTTTTATGGAATTATGAGATATTGATA
>NW_007846000.1:0-686 GCF_000696425.1 Galeopterus variegatus
AACTTAGCCTTAAATTGTCAAAATGTATATTAACCTATTAAGGGGTAGTAATCTTGAAAGTATAAGTAACTTAATATTTTCAAAGCTCTAATTCCTATGTAAGTAATTCGCTGAATTAATTTTGTTAGAAAGAGATAAAGCAACCTTAAAAAGAGAACACAAGAATTAGGCCTCATAGATTCAAACTTATTTGAACTGAACAAAAATTTAAATTCATTATAATATTTTAGTCCTAAAAACAAAACAAAATAAAGAGGCTGAACTCAATTATTTACTTGGAGTTGGGCAGAGATGAATTCTTTTGATTGAGTGAGTGACTTTGTGGGGCATTCTATTTTCTCTAGCAAACCGAGACTTCATAGCAGCATACCTAGAAAGAGAAAAAGAAGAAATTATCTAAATGAATTTTGGGAAATGTACGTTACTTTTGAGAAAAATAAACCAAATAAATTAAATGAAACAGGAAAGTAGAACAATAGGCTTTGAATACGGTGCTATTCTGAATGATGACTAATTTAATAGTAAAGTTAAACTATTTTATTATGTGCTTTCCAACAGATTAGTAGTTAGAAAAGCAAACAAATATGACGTAAGATTAGTATCATAAGACTAATGAAAACATCATTGGTATAGCAAGGTGATTTAGTTTCCTAGGGTCGCCATAAGAAACTACCACAAACTTGAAG
>NW_007846001.1:0-686 GCF_000696425.1 Galeopterus variegatus
TTACAAAATGATATATGTGACTTTAGACTTTTGCATAAATAACATGCAAATTCCTCTCTTTCCTGCATGCTCAGGTTGCCAGTAATGGACTTGTATTCTCCGAACTAAAATTAGATAAATAAACTTGTGCATAAGGAATTTACCATACGACCCTTTTAATTTCAATATCGAGATACCTGGGAATAAAGCACATCCTAGACAGAATCTAGCATAAATCACTTCTTCTTGGCCTACTCAATGTCTCTTGCCTTCTTTAAAGGTTTATAAAAATGAGGTTAAAATGAACCCAGAATGGTTCATTTCACATGGAAAAGAAGATGCAAATGAGCATGGTAGCTCAGGATAAAACTGTGGCTGGGGATAGGCATTTTGCCCTTTCTGCCTGCTTGGTGTTGCTAAATTTATGAACATTATAGGCTGTAGTAGATTGCACTACTGTTCTCAACAATTCGCTCATTTCCCTAGGAGATTTGCCACATGAATTGTTAGGCCTCTGGTAGGGGGGATATAGTGCTCAGACCCTTTGTGTGGTTAACCATAAACTTGCTTGGGCCAATGGAATGTGAATGGAAGTGACAGGATAACATTTCAGAGCAAGGACTCTAAGCACTGAGTGCTCCCCAGCCTCTTGCTCTTGTCCTCTGCCACAGTTCGGTGGTCATGGCCCAACCAGCTGTACCCTGGGG
>NW_007846002.1:0-686 GCF_000696425.1 Galeopterus variegatus
CATACCCGGCTGGGTCACCAGACCCCTCACACGCAGGTCTATGAGCTAGGTAACCAGTAAATAGGACCTTGGAAGCTGTAGTTTGGAAAGCATGGCTGTGCCGGATGGATACCCAAGGCAGATGCCTGCCCACCTGCTTCACTCAAACTACTCTCTTTCTCTCTCAATCTCTCTCTCTCTCTCTCTCTCTCTCTCTCTCTAAGAAGAACACATGAATAGCAACAAAACTAAAAAGATACATTGGCGCGGCATGCTCACTAACTCCACACACGCACACAATTTGCTTACAAAGGATGTGCTAAAACCACACCCAACTGGACCCGAGGCGAGGGCTCTGACCAAACTATTCTATCTTCCAACATCAAGTAACCCCTCAATCAGCAGAATGAAAGTTTAAACATATTAATAAACAATGCAGTTAAGAGAAATAACACACTTTACAAAATCCTATTCCCCTGAAGATATACTTTAATGCTCAGCTGATATTCATCAACTGGAGAGAGCTTCTGGTAGGTAAAATCTATCTTCTGAACTCTTTTTTTGATGACAGAGTTAAGACCTAAGTCCCAATCCTGGATCCACCCCAAGGTATAAGACTTGGCTTCTATGGGGATCAGTGTCCTCATCTGTTAGAAAAGGCAGCTGAACTAAATGTCTTGTAAGGTAGCCCCCTGTCACTTGGGAGG
>NW_007846003.1:0-686 GCF_000696425.1 Galeopterus variegatus
TAATAGCCATAAAACAAAAGCCATTTTATTTAATTTTTCGTTGTTTTTATATCTTTTTTTTCATTTAGTCTACAAAGCCATTTTTTTCAAAAACTTCCCTCTTTTATTTAAATGGCAAATCTACAAGCAACTTACAGTAAACTAAGCACTTACAGGGTTGAGGCCAGCATCTGGAGGGCCCCCATCCCTGCTTTTCCCCCCTCAGTTTATCTAAAGCTTTGCTGGAGCCCTGGGAACTGATTTAATTTTTTCCTCCCACTTGGAGGGGAGAAAATGCAAACTTTTAACATATTTGGTCCACCCAAAGTTTACCGTTGAGAACACTTGGGCCCTTTCTCCTTCCACCCTGAGGGGAGAACAAAAACTAAAGGTATCATCCCTTCTAGGCTTCTTTCCCCTCACTTTATTTATTTATTTATTTTTATTTTATTTTTTAAAAAATGACTGGTAAGGAGATTTTAACCCTTGATTTGGTGTTGTCAGCACCATCCTCTCCCAAGTGAGCCACAGGCTGGCCCTTTTCCCCTGACTTTAGCCAGGCTCTCCCAAATGAGCCACAGGCCGGCCCTTTTCCCCTGACTTTAGCCAGCACAGCCAAAAGAGGCCAGGGATGCAGATAGTCAATTTTCCTGGAGATCAATCTATCATTTTCAAATTCCATAGGTAAGTTTTACCTTTCACAACAG
>NW_007846004.1:0-686 GCF_000696425.1 Galeopterus variegatus
GTTTTTAGTTGTAGCTGAGCTGCGTCTGCAGCAGATGCCGTCTCTCAGCCCTACTGATCGGGTATGCCTCCTGAGCTCCCTGAAGAGCCCCAGTCTCCCCTCTGCTGGAAATGAAAAGACACCTGCAGGGGAGACAGCCAGGGCATACTGGGCTCCCTCTCACAGCTAACATTCTTTAGAGGGGAGGAGGGAAGAAAGAAATGTAACATTTGTTTGTGCTATTTGTCTAAGCCATGCCAAGACTTTCTTATTCTCCTGAGGACCTTTCTTAGATATGCATGCACTCTGCACGTCACATCTAAAGGTGATCACTGTAAAAAAGGTTTCTACATGTCGAGGATAGAAATGTGTCTGGACCTTTGACCATGACACTTGGTATTAAATGATTAGTATCTTTTGTTATCCCAATTCAAACATTTTAATTTGATTTTCCAAAGCATTGAAAGGCTTTACCATCAACCACTTGTGTGTTAAATGGTCTAAGTTCACTGGCCAATACAGCCACATTGAGCACTTGAAATGTGGCTAGTCCATATTAAAATGTGCTGCAATTGTAAAATACACACCAGATTTCAAAGCCTAAGTAGAAAAGGAAAAGAATATAAAATTATTGTTAATTGTTAATGATTTTTAGATAGAGTTCATGTTGAAATGATATTTTGACTCTATTGGGAAAATTAAAACAT
>NW_007846005.1:0-686 GCF_000696425.1 Galeopterus variegatus
GGAGAAGGGCAGTGACCTGTCCAGGCCATCAGTCAAGGACAGCTGTGCCATTTACACCTGTAAATATATAAATATATAAACCAGTACTTTATAGAATACAGTAACGAATCATCTTGTCCAGTGAGGATCCTCGTATTAATTAAGCGATCCCCTCAAGGTTACGTAGTGCAGGCGTGCTCGTGCGGAGAGGCAGCAGCAGAAGGAACTGGCCCGTGTGTGACGGCTGGGTGAGGGATGCCTGTCTGGGACCTCGGGGCCAGCAGGGGCAGGGGCAGCAGGCTGTTGTAATATGTCAAAAGCCTAAAGGAAACCATGCATTTAACCAGACATGTTTGCACAAAGTAACCAAAACTTTCAGCTTTCGATTGATAGACTATGATCAAAATGTTACCTCCTGCTGATTAAGAGTTCCAAGTGACTGTCATACTCAGCACCTAAAATGGGGAAATAGATTCAGACTTAATTTCATAGGTATGATTTGATAGACAAAATATTTTTAAAAACTTGGGTCCATGAGGATATAACAAAATAAAGGAATTCTTGATGTTGAAGAGGTCAGCAACCTCTGATTTGGTTCTGAAACGGTCTGTCATTGCAGGGTCATCAATAGGTCCATTAGGCCTCAAAAGTAAAAAGTTTGATTTATCATGCTTTATTTTGCCTAAGACTGGCTTCAGTCTCCTTTC
>NW_007846006.1:0-686 GCF_000696425.1 Galeopterus variegatus
AATAGCCAAAGCAATGCTGAGCAAAAAGAATAAAGCTGGAGGTATTACTCTACCTGACTTTTTTTTTTTTTTTCCGTGTCCGGCAACGGATCGCAACCCTCATTGTCGCCCCCATACCGGACCGGGACCGGCAACGGGATCGCAGCCCTCAGTGTCACTCCCGCACCTCGCTCAGCCAGTGAGCGGGAACCGGTCTGTATGTGGGATCCGAACCCTCGGGCGGGAGCGCCGCCGCGCTTCCCAAGCGGCACACTATCGCAGTGCGCCACCGGGCCGGCCCTAGTATTAACCTCTTGAACTAAAAAATGTCATGGTCTTCTCAGTCTTCAGCTAAAATCATGGGAGGTACACATCCAAGATGGTTTGGACAGGCATGAAAATTTAGTAGAAATAGCTGCTTTCCTTCATTTTCTTACTCCTTTGCCCAATTTGGTTTGGGTATTAGCGACGTGTGAGGCATGTGAATGGTTAAGTCCATTGTCTAATCTGCAGGAAGAAAGTCACAATCAACTAAGAACACATAAGTTTCTGAACTAGGTAGTGCAATGTTTTAATATAAAACTAGCTAAAAATAGCAATATACTTTCATATTCTTAAAATTGTGAAAGCAGATATCTACTTAACATTTTAAATCTTTAGTAGATATATTCCTTAGAGCTGGGTGGTTCGTGTCCTATGACAGATAT
>NW_007846007.1:0-686 GCF_000696425.1 Galeopterus variegatus
TTAAGGATTGGTTAGCATGTTAGCTGGCTTGAGAATATGTAGTTTGTTTATCTGTTTCTTACACTAATATAGTGTTCAGCCTCATTAAATCGACTATGCTAACTGGAAACAGGAAATGCTTATAGTATAGAAGATGTTTGATATTTCACTGGTGATAATGATGGATAGTAATGTGATTTCACAGCTTAGGTTATCAGACCCAGGTGGGTAGATAAATGGATTCAGATTCAACAAAATCACCAGGTATAGCTTGTAGCCTTCCCTTCACAAACCCCTTGGGCTTCATATTACCCTTTAATAACATATTTTTCCCAATGTAGTTGCCTTTGATATTTATTTCAACCACACTTACAAGTATAAACATGTACGAAGAAAGGACGGTTGCTCTTCCCTTCTGTGTTAACTCTCCTGTATCAAATAATGTTATGTCTTAAACCCAATTTAGAGTCTTCTAGACTTCACACTGTCCAGTAGAAGTTCTGTGATGTTGGAAAAGATCTATGTCTGTGCTGTCCAGTATGGTAGCCGCTAGCCCCATGTGGTTGAGCACTCGAAATGTGGCTAGTAAAACTGAGGAACAGAGTTTTAAGTTAATTTAATTTTAACTCATTTAAACTGAAATTTAAATTTAAACAGCCACATGGCTAGTATCTACCTTATTGGACAGCACAGGTCTAGAGTATTAA
>NW_007846008.1:0-686 GCF_000696425.1 Galeopterus variegatus
CCCCCCACCATGTTCAGTGAAGTTGATTAGAAGCACTTGTAAGCATGAGGCTGCTCACACAATCAAATGAAAATAAGTGTGGCATTTTAATTATCCACACCTGCAAACATTCAACTAAAAACACCCTGGTGATTTTTTTCTCAAGTCAGAAATAAACATACAACTTGTGTTCAGTCTGAGATTCAAAAGTATTTTAAACTTTACTCTTTTATGAGGCATGAAATAAGCATTTCCCAGTAATTCTATATGAGATATTTTCCTAATTGATCTCTCTTTCTCTTTCTTCCATCATTTCCATTTGCCACTTTGTTGTTAGGGTTTTTTACAATTATGTTTTTAAAAAGCCACTAGTATTATCCATTTCCTATAGGATAATCTGTGACCTTCTTGGCATAGCATATGCAGTCACTTACGGAATATGTAGTCATTTAAAATTGGTCCAAACCTAATTTTAAAACTTATTGATAGCCATTTATACTACGTGCTACAAATCTAAATCTAGATCTAGCTGCACAGGCATCCCTGGGGGCCCAAAAAACATTCAGAAAATAAGTACCACTCTAAACTTCATTTTAACAAAACCTCAGGTGATCTGAATGAGAAATAAAGATAGAAGATAAGCCTGAAAATACTGTGGTAGGGTGTCCTAAACATCTATGGGAATTCTTAAGGGTCATTTTGATGTA
>NW_007846009.1:0-686 GCF_000696425.1 Galeopterus variegatus
ATGATTAGAAGCTATGTGTTTTATAACTTGTTTCTCCCCCCAGGCAAAATTCTCTGAGCCAAAATTTTGGAACTGGGTGTGGGACAGTGGTAAGCTTCTCTCTGAGTGATACTACCATGCTAGGAGCTGTGAACTGTGTGCAGAGGACAGAAGCAGCAGCCTGAGGTCCTCTCAGCTTGTATCAATTGTGTGGAATGACAACCTCACAAACCAGGGCAAAGGCAATCAGGGCCCCAGTATTCTCCACATACTATGTTCAAGGTAGAGCCACCATTCTGCAAGAGGGGGCTGGGTCGAATTAAAAAGCTCTTACCTCTTGTTTGCACTCACCTGGAACGCAGACTCGACAGCAAGTAGTTGGGGTCAAATGAGAAACCCTGAAGTTCTGCTCCTCCTAGAAAAGCTGTCTGATGGGGAACTGGTGGAGACAGAGCCCCGTGTTCTTGGCTGCAGCAGAATGGAGTGGAGCCTCGGCCTTATGAGTAGGAAGAGGAGAAAAGGAGTGGTCTTGATTCATGTACCACAGACTCCCGAATTTCTTTCTAAATATTTTTGAATAGATGCTTCTTCATTTGCTGTTTGCTCTTAGATTTAAATATGTTGTTTGTTTTGTAATTTCTCCCCGTTTCACTGGATCAGTGGAGCTCTCCATGCTGTCATAGTGGAAGTTAATCTCCAGTATGTTG
>NW_007846010.1:0-686 GCF_000696425.1 Galeopterus variegatus
TACTCCAGTAAAGAGCAAGTGGCTTTTCTTCCCACCTTCCACCAGTCACGTCTGAGGGGACGCAACAGCAGCCGGGGTTTTGCATCTGGGCTTTGAAAACAAGTGAATGAAGACCCCATCCATGGAAGCAGAGAAGAGAGGGCGGTTTTCCATATAAACACCTAAGCATTCCAGGTGAGTAGCTATCCCTGTTCTCATTTGTTTTCTCCATAAGTATCATTTTAGAACATGAAGCGTCTCCCACTGAGCTGGGCACTGGGGTAGACCAAGTGCATGAAGCCCAGTCCCTGTGCCTGAGCAGCTTGTTTTCTAGGCAAGCGGACAGGTGTGTGGACAACCTCTACCATGAAATAGGAAAGGTATTTCAGTAGCCCCTGTACTGGCTAAGATGCTCGCAGCTGTAAGTTACTATGCTCCCAGCTCATACAGTGTTCACCAGTGAAGTGGACTTACTGGCTTAGCTAACTAAAGGGTCTTTGGGTAAGGCAGACCTTGACACGTTTGATAAGGCTCTGCCCTCCTGCGAGCATCTGTTTCTCTCTCTCAAAGCAGTGGCCGGCGCAACCAGCCCACAGGCTTCCACACTTCAAGTTGCTTTCTTCAGCCACAGACCAGAAGTCTTGAACTTTGCTATGGAGTGGTTAATAGTGTAGACTCAAAAAAAAAAAAAAAAAAAAAAAAAAAAA
>NW_007846011.1:0-686 GCF_000696425.1 Galeopterus variegatus
ATGACCAGGCTTTCCTGTGAGTCTGTGAGGCCACGGGCTGGTCACTTCCTCAGCACAGGATCATGTATCAGAAACAGTGATGGAGCCACTCAGAACTCTGACTTACAGCAGGGATCTAAATATGGCAGGGCTTGAATTCTCTCATTTGGGTATCAGCAAAGTCTATCAAAAGTGTTAGCAGGCTCAGAATGCAGACCTTGTGGGGAGCTCACTTTGGACTACAACAGCAGTTTACTTGGGGCCCCAAATCCACCCTCGCTGATAACTTATGATTTATAATGCTGGGGTCAGTCCACTGAGGCTCACTGGGCCAAAGAGCCAGATCCCTCAACTTACTTTCCAACTGTGCCCCTCCCGCATCTCCGACACTTCACAGGAGACAAATCAGAGTGCAGGACGCAAAGGATCCTTTTGGAAGAGGCCTAAACTAAAGCAAAGACCCAAACCCAAAGAAAGCATTGCAAGTCTATGTTCCTTTATCTTTTTCTTATGTTTTTCCTTATCTCCAGCTTCCTTGGTCTTTTTCATATTTAATCAGTGTTGGCTATTTTTTTTCCAATTCTGACATCGAGAAATTAACTGGAAAATGCAGAAGCTATTATCATATGACCAAGAGAGAGAGAAGTTATTAAGCCAGGCTGTAGCAAGGTAAAACCTGCTAGTGATCTACACCTAACTCTAGATGG
>NW_007846012.1:0-686 GCF_000696425.1 Galeopterus variegatus
CCTTCTAAGACAGATATTCCTGGCCCTCGGTCACTCACAAGCACACCTTGAGAACATCTCGTGCCACCTGCCATGTGTACCTCTGGCTCCTGCCTGTCCTGGGATTTCCCTGTGGCTGCTGAAGTGTGAAACCCTGAGGAACCTACTCAGCAATGCACACACACACACCACAGGAAAGTGGGGGGGCTAGCACCCCATGGCAGTAAAATTTGGATCAGTGGAAGACAGGAGCCTATGGCTAAATCCTTCCCCTTCCTGCCTTACCCCTGACCCCCCATGCTATGTCAGAACACAGCAGTTGCCCATGGCCTCCCTAAAGAAACATTCTACGATACCGAGCAATGAGCTTGTGACAAAGCCATGTTCAGCTCGGTAATATTCTCATCAAATAGGAGAGAGGGCAAATAGAGCTCCCCCTTTGCCCGCCTCACTCCTACTACCCTGGGATCACACTCCACAATAAAGTGTTAGCAAAACAAGCTTCTGCCTCATTTGCTGTTTTCTATGGAAACCAGGCTAAAACAAATGCACTGTCTGAACTTGTCTCCTGCCCCCCCAGGTGTATCCACCACCCTTCACCAGATGCTTCCTTAGTCTTTTCTATTGCCTCATGGTATTCCCTCCGCCAAGTTTGCCACTCCTGGTGGCAGCCATCCCTCAAGGTGTAGTTCCCCTCTGCTGCTGTT
>NW_007846013.1:0-686 GCF_000696425.1 Galeopterus variegatus
GTGACTTTGAGAACACACAAAAAATGAAATGACCATGAATTATATTTCCAGAAATGGTCTTATTATCCTCATGGAACAGAATTTATAATGAATGCAAAACCCAGAGCTCTGCACGCTCTTCTTAATCATTAATATGAATGAGACATGATGAACAGCAAATTTATCTTGAAAATAATGGAGTCATTAAAATTATTTCTGAAACATCATACAGGTTGACGTTTGATCGTTTTGATTTAACAAATTGTGATATTTGGTAGCTATGAACTTTTATGATTTGCTTTCCACTTACTTTCCAACTTTTCATTACTGATCATTTTATTTATCATATATCATTTAGAAACCTAAAAACTCTACCTATTAAAGTCCTTAAGTGTGTTTCAGTTACCATTTATTCCTTATTTGTATTTTTATTTTCAGAAAAGTTACTGCATTTTAGAAGAAATATATTTTTAACCAAGCAAATGCTATTGAAAAATTTATTCTAGTTATTGTTTAAATTCCTCTGACATAATTTCTCTCCCTCTTTCTCTTATATTCTACTTCTATTTCTTTTTCTCTTTCTCCCTTTCTTCAAGATGAGCCTGTATTTATGCTATATTTATTAAATATTAAATGATCTTTATCTCTTTCTTCAAAATGAGCATATAGTTATTTATGTTATAATATTTATCAAATATTAAAATGCA
>NW_007846014.1:0-686 GCF_000696425.1 Galeopterus variegatus
GTCCTATTGTCTGCCCCTGGACACTCTGGCTACAGTGTGAAGATTGGAAGGGGACAGATTGGGGGAAAGACAATGAGAGCAGCTGGGAAGCAAGATCCCAGCCTAGAATAGGCAGAGGCGGTGAGGATGCAGAGGAAGGGGTGGGACTGAGAATTGTTACATAGCGGGATGACTGGATGCACGGAGAGAAGGAATCCAGGGTGCGTGAGTGCATGGAAATAGAATTGTGTACCCCACTGGGGCCAGTAGAGAGGAGCATAGAAAAGTGAGTGGATGACCCTTGAGAAAATTTTGGTGTTAGTGACCCAGTGGCTGATGCATGTCCAGAGAGATGGAGGCCGTCAGAGAGCAGCTAATTGTTTCAGGAGAATGGCAGAGTTAAGGGATCAATTTATAGAGACGGGTTTTCCAGCTCTGGCAGGTAAAGGCAATTCAGTCCAATTTATGTCCAGTGAAAATGGACACTTAAGAGAAAAATATTTGCAGATCGGTACAAATTCAATCTTGCCCCTAATGCCAGCCTCAAGCCAAAGGGGAGGAGGAGGAGAAGGGGGAGAAGGTGGAATCTTCTTTTCCTTCCTTCTTTCTTTCTTTCCTTCTTTCCTTCCTTTCTCATAATCTTAGGGAATAGCTAGTGTTGCTTCTGGGTGGAAAGAAAATTTGGTTTGCCTGTATTCTTTCTTCAC
>NW_007846015.1:0-686 GCF_000696425.1 Galeopterus variegatus
CATCACTACATTGTGGCACACTACAATTTTTAAGGTTCATAGTTATGATCTTGGGTCATGAAGAAAAGGTTGCTTTGTTAAATCCCGTTATACGCTTCTCCTTATCTCAGGATCCATGTACCAACCATAAAAGGACAAGGAATGCCAAGGAGTAATTAAAGTCACAAAGACTTATTTACTTATTTTCTAGTGGCATTAATTTTATCCATAGAATGAAGTAATTTCAAACTATTACAAAAAACTAAAAAATTTACATTACCTTAAAATATAAAATACATGAAAGATTTTTAACTACTTCACAATCAAAAGTTATATTCTACATGAATTGGCCTTCTTTCAATTTAAAGTTACAGAAAAATTTTGAAGGCTATGTAAATATTTCCAGAGAGATACGGGCATTGCCTCATTAATTTAAAAATGTTAAACTAACCAAATTACACTTAAACGTTTCTCTTGTACAGTGTCCAACACATTTTAAAATAAAATAAATCAAGAAAAATGCTTTGCCTTTTCAGTTCTAACATGGGTACTTTTCAGAGTTTTGATGATTAGTATTTACTGCCAGAGACTTCTCTAAGCAGAATCACCAATTTCAAGGAGAAAAGGTTAAGTAAAGAACTACTTGTGGGCCGGCCCAGTGGTGCACTGGATAAGTGCGCCGCTTGGGAAGCGCGGCGGCGCTCCCG
>NW_007846016.1:0-686 GCF_000696425.1 Galeopterus variegatus
TCCTTCCTCATGCTTCACAAATGCCATCGCTTCACAATCTTTCCCAGTTAGACTAATTTAGCAATCACTTTCCATCCTCTACGTTCCCATGACTTTTTCCTCTATTAATAATAATTAACATTTATTACATTCTTCTCATGTACTAGTCACCGTGCTGAGTGTAACTTCCATAGATGATCACATTTCATCTTCACAACAGTCTTACTTGTTAATTTTACAGAAAAGAAAATGAGGTTTAGAACTAGTGTCTTGCTGAAGGTTCATAGCTAAGAAATGGTGGCGTTTGGCTCCCTCAGGGAGCTTAACAAAACTGGCAAAACCCCAGTCTCATGTTCTTCAGCACTACATCATGTTACCTCTGTGTTAGCTTGCTGGCTCTTAAATTATAATGATGTCCTGGCTTTTCTTATTGTCTCATATTCTCTACTAGAGTTTGAGCTCCTTGCAAGTGTGGTCTGCGTTTAATTCATCTACGGTTTCTCTGCAGGGCGCAGTGTAGCGAGAAAGACTCTGGATTAGGAGGTGGGAAATGGGAGTTTCAGCCCTGACTCAGCCATGAAGCAATGGTGCGGCTTTTGACAATAGCATCATTTCTGTAGATACTTCTGTGAGCCACTCTGACTTTAAGGTTTGATAATTACTATAGCTTACAGCTTGGGCTGTACTAGGAGAGCAACATGCATTGG
>NW_007846017.1:0-686 GCF_000696425.1 Galeopterus variegatus
AAGACAGTCACTAATGAAAAAATGATTACAGTTTTGGTGATCATGAGAACTAATTTTTTTTTAAATGCATAGAAATTTCTGGAAAGAAATCCACTAAAATACTAATTATGATTATCTTGGGATCATGATATCATGAGTGATCCCCCTTTTTTTCTAGTTTTACATATTTCCAAGTTTTTTACAATGAGAACATAATACTCTAATGATGAAACACTTTCTTTTAAAACGTATTGATGGGGCCGGCCCAGTGGCGCACTGGAGAGTGCGCCGCTTCGGAGCGTGGCGGCGCTCCCGCCGAGGGTTCGGATCCCATGTGGAGACTGGTTCCCACTCACTGGCTGAGTGCGGTGCGGGCGCAGCGCTGAGGGTTGCGATCCCATTGCCAGTCCCCGGTACGGGCGCGACACTGAGGGTTGCGATCCCCTTACCGGTCAGTAAAAAAGACAAAAAGGAAAAAAAAAAAGTATTGATGAATTCATAATTAAGTCAACGAATTACCTCGCAGTCATTATGCAATCTCTGCATACAATACACTGCATGCCTGTAATTCACAAGAGACAATCTGAAAGGATGGATAAACATTTGTGTCTGGTTGCTGTTTTAGAGGTGGTAACAAGCTTAAGTATGATACAGCTTTTACATCATGGCACACACTCTCTCACTAAGGAAGTGATTAGAATTCTCTG
>NW_007846018.1:0-686 GCF_000696425.1 Galeopterus variegatus
TTAATCTATGACTCCTATAATTGTATTTGGGGCCAGTAAAATATTTGGCTTTATTGTGGCCAGAATACTATCTAGCTAGAGAAAGAAAGAAAGGAAGAGAGAAAAGAGAGATGGAGAGAGACAGGAACAGAGAGAGAGAGAGAGAAAGAAGAACCTCTAGAGAAAAGAAGGAAGGAAGGAGGAAGCTAAGTAACATTAGTAACATTAGACATCTTAATACTCTTAATATTCCCCTCTTACTGTATTAAACATTTTTAACTTCTTATTTTTTAAGTTTCAATTTACCACCCAGAGACCTGCTCCCAGATTTAATATAAAAGGCATACTAATAGAAATATTGTTTATGGTTCTTGACAAGATATCATGGAAAAACAAGTGATATAGTCCCCTCTTCCTCCCACAGCCCAACACACAGTTTAAATAATTTAACCTTGACTGTCTGCTTGCTGTTATGAGATTTTGTTGGTAATTTTCATTTTTCTTATGTATTTAGACAAAATTATCTATTACTGCTATAAAAAGAAGATGCCAGCAACTGCTTCTCTTCTTGAATTTTACTGTCTCATACACCCTCCACCCACTTTGGAAACCAAGAGGAGATGATCCGCTGGGCCACATATCTCAGAGTTCTGTTAACACAAGTGCACTACAGGATCTTGAACCGAATGTGTTTCCATAATTGGTGG
>NW_007846019.1:0-686 GCF_000696425.1 Galeopterus variegatus
GTCCTATTGTCTGCCCCTGGACACTCTGGCTACAGTGTGAAGATTGGAAGGGGACAGATTGAGGGAAAGACAATGAGAGCAGCTGGGAAGCAAGATCCCAGCCTGGAATGGGCAGAGGCGGTGAGGATGCAGAGGAAGGGGTGGGACTGAGAATTGTTACATAGCGGGATGACTGGATGCACGGAGAGAAGGAATCCAGGGTGCGTGAGTGCATGGAAATAGAATTGTGTACCCCACTGGGGCCAGTAGAGAGGAGCATAGAAAAGTGAGTGGATGACCCTTGAGAAAATTTTGGTGTTAGTGACCCAGTGGCTGATGCATGTCCAGAGAGATGGAGACCGTCAGAGAGCAGCTAATTGTTTCAGGAGGATGGCAGAGTTAAGGGATCAATTTATAGAGACGGGTTTTCCAGCTCTGGCAGGTAAAGGCAATTCAGTCCAATTTATGTCCGGTGAAAATGGACACTTAAGAGAAAAATATTTGCAGATCGGTACAAATTCAATCTTGCCCCTAATGCCAGCCTCAAGCCAAAGGGGAGGAGGAGGAGAAGGGGGAGAAGGTGGAATCTTCTTTTCCTTCCTTCTTTCTTTCTTTCCTTCTTTCCTTCCTTTCTCATAATCTTAGAGAATAGCTAGTGTTGCTTCTGGGTGGAAAGAAAATTTGGTTTGCCTGTATTCTTTCTTCAC
>NW_007846020.1:0-686 GCF_000696425.1 Galeopterus variegatus
ACAGAGGGTATAACCATTGGCTCCTTTGTCATCCATGGTGAGCAGGGAACCAAGTGGGCACCTCTAATGGGTCCTGTTCTGAAAGGTGAACTGGGGAAGGGTTCTACCTGGAAATGTTTTCGGAACGATGCTAAGTGACTGATGCTCTTTGGGAGCTGGGAGTCGGGCCTTGCCAGACTGGCTGGAGTTTGGTGACTTTGAAGAGGTCGTGTGAAGGGTGCCTGGGATGAGCCTGCACACGTGAAACATGGGAACACCCTTGGCCCCGAGGATCTGAGCAGCATGGGTCTCCTCTGGAAGAACAGTCTGCGCCACATGGAGAAATCATTTCTTGGTCATGAATGGGAAGTAAATCGGCTCCATTTCATTAAGTGGCTCTAATTATTTAAGTCCCAGCAAAGGTTCTGATTGATGATAGTTACTAATGAGCTGTCCCCTGCCTCAGGGACCCTACTGGCACCCTCGTGGCCTGAAGGAGTTAGCGCAGCTTCTAAGCAGTGACTCAGTGGCCCTAGGAGAGACACCAGGCCAGGGGGAAAGGGTCCCAACAGAACTGCGACCTTGGGGGCCAACTGTCTACATTAAGAAACGTGGGGCCAGCCAGGTGGCGCACTGGAGAGTGCGGCACTTGGGAGCGCGGTGGCGCTCCTGCCGAGGGTTCGGATCCCATGTGGAGACTGGTTCCC
>NW_007846021.1:0-686 GCF_000696425.1 Galeopterus variegatus
TGAGCCCGCAATGGCCGGGGTCACCCAGTGACCCTCTGAGGACCTGCCCTCTTTCATAGTTTGGGTGGAACAGAGTATACAGAATAAGTTTCCCCCAGGTCCTCTCTGGGACCAGTTTGTAAAAATGCTAGTGTGGGACGGCATGACTGCCAACCACAAGCTTGCCTGTGCCGGGCTCAAATATCGTTCTATGGAAAAGTGGGTCATTGCCAGTAGAGATGTTGGAAGCTACCAACAACAAACCAGGGCCTTAACTTCCACTCTACAAGCTCAAGCAGAAATGCTTGCAAGTGCTGTGACCCAGGCTCTTAGTGTCAGGATCTCTAAGGAGAGCCCCAGCCAACTCTCCTATAGGGGTCAATGTTATGGCTGTGGGGAACCAGGTCATTTCAAAAGGGACTGTCCCAACTAGAAAAATAAAAACCTTCCTTCTATGCCGTGCTCTAGATGCAGTAAAGGGCTTCATTGGAAGCGTGAGTGCCAGTCTAAGTTTGACAAGGACGGAAAGCCTTTAAACTAGAGGAGGGGCGATCCTCAGCCCCGTCACCCCAAGGGGATACAAAGCCAGCGCCTCCATGCCCTTCCTGGTGGCCAGTACCCCAGGCTCATTGGGCTATACCTATAATCCCTGGTTTAAGACCAAAAATGAATCTTAAAATTCAAGGTAAAGAGTTCCGATGCCTCGT
>NW_007846022.1:0-686 GCF_000696425.1 Galeopterus variegatus
TACTGGGATTGGATCCTGGAAGATAAGTACCACTGCCATAACAATCCAAGTAAAATAAAAAAACACTTCTATAATAAAAATGACTATCATGAAAAGAAAACAAACGAACAAAATCACTAGCTGCAACCTCAGGAACCAACAAACACAGAAAACAAACAGCAAAACAGAAAGCAAGGAACGAAAGACACCTGAGACAACTAAACAACCAATAAAATGCTAGGAATAAATCAACACCTCTCAATAACAACTCTTAATGTAAAGGGTTTAAATTCCATAATCAAAAGGCACAGATTGGCTGACTGGATAAGAAAGATGGACCGAACTATATGCTGCCTAAAAGAGACCGACCTCACCCATAAAGACTCACATAGATTAAGAGTGAAAGGATGGAAAAGATCTTCCAGGCAAACAGAAAAGAAAAGTGAGCTGGAGTAGCTATTCTCATATCAGACAAAATACACTTTAAACTAAAATCCATAAAAAGAGACAATGAGGGTCACTACGTAATGATAAAAAGACTGATGCATCAAGAAGACATAACAATCATAAATATGTATGCACCCAATGTTGGAACACCCAGATTCATAAAACAAACTCAATTAGACCTAAAGAAGGAAATAGACAGTAATACCATAATAGCAGGGGACCTGAACACTCCACTGTCAATATTGGACAGATCAACTAGG
>NW_007846023.1:0-686 GCF_000696425.1 Galeopterus variegatus
CTCCTCCCCCCTCCCTTTTTTCTGCCGAAGGCGTGTTTCAAGAGGGAAATCGTCCATGATCTCCAACCTTGTAGCTAGCCTTTTGATTTTCCTCCCACCCTTTAGTCCTGGTGGAGGGCGCGGAAGGCAAACTCCCCAGGGGCTTAAACCCTTGGATTCTCGAGAAATTGCAACTGAGAAAGGAGTTGCGGTTGTAGGAAGAACGGGTGTTTGTGGAGAGAGCGCTGGATCAGCCTCCCTACCTGTTAGCAGAGAACAAAAGAGTGCTGGCGTTTCCCGGAGCGAAACGGCGCAGACAGCTACTTTCTCAGCTAAACAAACTGCAGTCCCGAGCAGAACAAGAACATTACTCACGTAGGGGTAGCGAGAGAGCAGAGAGAAACAGAACCCAGATTATGCAGAAGTCATCTTAATTTAATTAACTCCTTGGGAAGGCAGAGGCGCTGCGAAGGGCCAGGAACTTCGCGGCCCTTTCTCTCTATTCACCTGATCCAGCCCGGCCTTTTCCTTTTCTTTATGATCTCCTTAGATCCACTTAGACTATAGCCGTCTGATTTATGTAAAATTCTACAGTGGTTTGGGCTGAAATTCAGTGACCCTTTCGATCCATCACTCATTTATCTCAGATACCAATGCACAAGTTTTAGCAGATGAACCTTGACTGTATATCATTTTTACATAATTCA
>NW_007846024.1:0-686 GCF_000696425.1 Galeopterus variegatus
TGTCTTTTTTCGTGACTGGTAACGGGATCGCAACCCTCAGTGTTGCGCCCATACCGCGACCAGCAATGGGTTCGCAACCCTTGGTGTCGCGCCCGCACCGCGCTCAACCAGTGAGCAGACTGGTCTCTATATGGGATCTGAACCCTCGGCGCTCCCAAGCGCCACACTCTACCGAGTGCGCCACCGTGCCGGCCCAACTCAGCTCTTTATAAATGTATGCTTCACCCTCAAATAAAGCGGAACTTCTCTGGTGAACTGTCGGCTCAGGTCCTGTCGTTGTTTCAGTATACTTCAACAATTCTGAAAAATTCTATTATCTTTTCAAATACTGCTTCTTCCTCACTCCCTCTGGTCTCTCTTCCTGAAAATGTAACTTTGAAATAAAAAAAGATGACCGGTAAGGGGATCTTAACCCTTGACTTGGTGCTGTCAGCACCACTCTCTCCCAAGTGAGCTAACTGGCCATCCCTATATGTGGATCTGAACCCGTGGCCTTGGTGTTATCAGCACCGCACTCTCCCAAGTGAACCACGGGCCGGCCTCTGAAAATGTAACATATCTTTTAATTCTATCTTTCATTTCTCTTAACCCTTTTTCACATTTTCCATTCCTTTGTCTTTCTGTGTCACATTCTGTGTAATTTCTTCAGATACATCATCTATTCATAACTTTTGAAGGGTGTCCAA
>NW_007846025.1:0-686 GCF_000696425.1 Galeopterus variegatus
CATCTTCATGTACCCCTGGGGTTCGTGTCTAGGTAGCATTTGATGGGGTTTAGATTTTTTTAATTGGTTAATTATTATTTATTATTTTGTTTACAGTCTAAGATGTTGGGGGGATGGAAGGGAAGGGGGAGGGGAAAGGGGAGATGGGAAGGGGACAGTGCTGGCCCATGGTGGCTCCTTAGCTGGCTTTGTTGCAGACGACAGTGGGGCATGGGTAAGGCCCTCGCCCCCCCCACCCCCAACCTGGAGGCTTCCTGCGGCAGCTGGGGACTGAGTCATGGCTGGGCTGGATGCAGACTTGGGGGGGTGTGGCAGAGGCCATGGGTGTGTCCCCCACCTGGGTTTAGATTTGATCTGACAGGCAGGAGAGGCTGTCGTAAGCCCATTTCACAGCAAGGAGTGCGTGTGTGTGTGTGTGTGTGTGTGTGTGTGTGTAACAATCCAGGCCCGGGGCAATGAAAACATCCTGGGAGGTGGCTGCAGAGACCAACAAGAGGGAGTCAGGTGGAGACCCTCCGCAGGATCAACCAGGATGTGGGTCTGGCCAATGGTCAGAAGAAGCAGAGAGTCACTCAAGTTGGGATGAGCAATGACCTGAAACATCTTGGTGCCATCACCGGGGAGGAAAACAAGAAAGAGGGGCTTGTTTGGGGAAACCCAGTAAATTCTGATTTTGTATGTTTCCT
>NW_007846026.1:0-686 GCF_000696425.1 Galeopterus variegatus
AAAAAAAAAAAAAAAAAAAAAAAAAAAAAAAAAGAAATCACTTCTGCAGGGTACCCAGAGCAGCAGGGTCAGGGGACTACAAGAGTCTCTAACATATGTGTGACTTCCGGGGACTTGAGTTTCCACTTTCACTGTCTTTTGCTTGGAAACTAGCTTAAAAATTATTGCAAAAGTAATACATGCACATAGTTAGATATTCAATTATTTCAAAAGACATTGAATGAAAAAGTCTCTCTCCCACCCCGGGCTCCCATCCCCCTCTCACCAATAATTTATTGTTTATCTCACCTGAAAGTTTCTATCCCTTTGCAAGTACAGATATACATAAATAATTCCTTTCTGTTCAACACAGTTAATATTTTACACCCTGTTTTTTTCATTTAATCATGTGTTTTGGAGATTTTTTAATATTAGTTCTTTTAACAGCTGTATAATAATCCAGTGTATGAATGGATCATAATTTACTTAACCAGACCCTACTGATGAATATTCAGGCTGTTTCTTCAGAGTGTCAGTGGGAGAAATTCCTAGAAGTGAGGTGGGTGATTAAAGGGTACGGACATTCTCGATGTTGATAAATGTTTCCAAACTACCTCCTTTTAGGAGACACAGTTGATGCTCCATCTAGATCCTTAGCTTTTTTATGAGTTTGTGTGGTTCTCCCAGCTGTGTGCTTTGTTTCTAGA
>NW_007846027.1:0-686 GCF_000696425.1 Galeopterus variegatus
AGAGACCCCAGTCACAGCAGCGCCCTTACCGAAGTCAGCCTCAGTGGCCTCGGTCCAGGAGTAAATTCTCGCAGGCTGTGTGGAAAAGCAACGGCAGCAGGTCAGGTTATGGGGAAGGGGCTGTGTGACTTCATCTCCCACTGGGCACCGACTGCTTTGTTATCCAAAGTGAAAATGACCTTCCGTGCAGTGACTTAGCCTGGCATGTCCACAGGGGCCACATTGCCCTCGGTGATGCCGTGTGTCTCCTGCTGAAGTCATTAGGATCGTCAATTACAACTGTGGAATTTTCTCCTGAGAATACAGGTTGTTCTTGAGTTGAATGAGGTGGTAAATATTCCTCACGGTTCTAGAATAATGACAGGAAGCTAATCAAAAGTTTACTCCTCTCAATTGACAGAAATTAGTCCAACATTCAGTATCACATTGGTCACAGGGAAGCATCTCTGGGGCTGGAGCAACGACTTCTCAGAGTTGGATTTTGCCTTGGGTTGAATGTCCCCCCAAAACTTAATTCTCACTGTAACTGTTCAGGGTGGGAAAATCCTGCTATGGTGATTGAAAGGTGGGTCCTTGAAGAGGTGATTAGATTGTAGGACCGTGCAGTAGTGAATGGATCAGCAGAGGTGGTCAGGGGCGTGATTCTGGAGGCTTTAAAGAAGAGCACATGGGAAGTTCCCTCTCCC
>NW_007846028.1:0-686 GCF_000696425.1 Galeopterus variegatus
GGAAAAAAAAACTAGCAAATTTCTATGATTTTCCTAAAAGAAACACCACTTTAACTACAGAGCTGATACAGCCACTTATCAAATATATGTTGTTGAATTACAATGTAGTTCGGCAGTCCGTGCATCCGCAGCATCAGGAACAACTGGGAACTTGTTGGAAAAGGAACTTCTTGGGCCTTATCCCACAAGTATGGCAACAGAAACTCTGGGGTAGGGCCTAGCAATCCATAGTTTAAGAAGCCCTCCAGGTGATTCTGATGCACACTAAAGTGTGAGAATCACTACTGGTTCCCAATACCCCATCAAACCTACCTGCTGATCTCCTATGTAAAGGAGGAAAAACTGAGGATTTTAATGGCAATATTTGGGAGGATTTAGATGTCTCGAGCTACTCTGAATACACAAACCCCACTGAGAGCCTGTTGTTCCAACATAAGCACTCCCTCCTGCCATATCCAGTGAGGCTGGTTTGGGTTTGCTTAAAGGTTCATCTGAAGTATTCAACTTGCAAGAGGAAGTAAATTCTCTTCATACCCCACTCTTTCCCCTCCTCATTGACTATAACTTTTATTGACTTAAACTATGATGAGTGTCAGATCCCAGCAAGGCTCAGGACAAGAACAATTTCATACTCAGGAGAAGGTTAACAAGTAATTGCAAGCTTTTACTCATTTTTATTGTCCTAA
>NW_007846029.1:0-686 GCF_000696425.1 Galeopterus variegatus
ATGCTATGA
Organism: Galeopterus variegatus; assembly: GCF_000696425.1. NCBI lineage: Eukaryota > Metazoa > Chordata > Mammalia > Dermoptera > Cynocephalidae > Galeopterus > Galeopterus variegatus. The sequence goes on from NW_007846029.1 coordinate 10, forward strand.
GGAAACTTGGCCAAGGAGGCTGAGGAAATAGGTGAAAGGAAGGAGTGTGTGTGTGTGTGTGTGTGTGTGTACGTGTGCAAGTGTGTGCATGTGCATTTGCAAGTGCAGTGGGGAAGAGGATGAACTGCACTGTGCTATGTGTTTCATATGATTTTATTGTATTGAATTCCTTTTTTTTTTTGTCTTTTTTCGTGACCGGTAAGGGGATCGCAACCCTTGGCTTGGTGTCGTCCGCACCATGCTCAGCCAGTGAGCGAACCGGCCATCCCTATATAGGATCCGAACCCGCGGCAGGAGCATTGCTGCGCTCCCAGTGCTGCACTCTCCCGAGTGCACCACGGGGCTGACCCTTGAATTCCTTTTTTAAAATTGTGGTAAAAACACACAACATATAAATCTTCCATCATAACTTTTATTTTTGCAAGTGGCGTATCTGCACCTTTGACCTTGGTGTCCTCAGCATGGTGATCGCCCAAGTGAGCCAACTGGACAGCCCTTTAGCTATTTTTAAGTGTGTAGCTCAGTAGTGTTAAGTACATTCACATTGTTGTGCTATCAATCTCCAAAACTTTTTCATCTTGTACAAAGGGGTACTTATACTCAGGACCCATTAAACACTAATTCCCCATGCCCACCTCCCCCAGCCCCTGGCAACCATCATTCTACTTTCTGTCTCT
>NW_007846030.1:0-686 GCF_000696425.1 Galeopterus variegatus
TCATGACATCCAGCACCCCTCATGTGCCCTGATGCCTGCACTCAAAGCTCAGTCCCTGGTACATTCCTTTATCTGATCAGGCCTTTGCACACACTATTCTCTCTGCCTAATTGTTTTCTGCTTTACACATGGCCAACTCCCTGCACATCCTTCCAATCTTTCAAAAGTCTTCTCTAACCTACTAACAGGGTCAAATTTCACCATTATAGTCCTTTAGAGCTGAGTACTGCTTTCCTTTGATAAGCTTATGTGATTTTGCATGTATTCATGTTGGGGGGGGTTTTTTTTTGGTGTTTTTTTTTTTTAATGTCTGCCTCCTCCCTTCCACCACTACTTTGCAGATTCCATAAGGGCATGCACTGTTCAGTGTCGTTCACCACTGCATCCCAGCATATGCTGAGAGCCTGACCTACAGCAGGTGCTCCACAGGGCATTTCATGAATGAATGAGTGTGGGTGGAGACACTTTGGGAAATTGCATAAAACTTAAAAGAAAGTTGAAGTGTTTCTGAGGAACAATGATGGCCTAGCTTCCTAATGGCTAAACATGATCTAGGGCTCCACAAATCAATGAGAAAGTTGCTTAGTAACCACCACATAAAAACTGGTTCCACCAATGAATGTATGACTGAGCACCTAATAAGTAATATGGAAAATATGTGTTACAAACCCAAGGAAGGGAGGGTT
>NW_007846031.1:0-686 GCF_000696425.1 Galeopterus variegatus
TATCTATCCCATTAACTTTTTGAAGGTCCCTTTTAGAGGTAATTTTTATTTTTTGCAAAATTGATGTGAATGTTCCTGAGAACGTGAGAAAACACTTATGAACCTAAACCAGAGACTCATTTTCTGAAGTCTTAGCATAAAATATAAGTAGACTGTGAAAATTTTATTCTTAATTTTATATAATACCTCACTGTTAATACATTCAATTTTATGGTATTTATGAGTGACAGGTAATAGGACTAGTAAATTGGTATATACACCCTCCTCCATAACCATTCAAGTAATATTCTTTTTTTTTTTTTTTTGTCTTCTGTCTTTTTTCCATGTCCGGCAACGGATCGCAACCCTCAGTGTTGCCCCCGTACCGGACCGGGGACCGGCAACGGGATCGCAATCCTCGGTGTTGCTCCCGCGCCTCGCTCGGCCAATGAGCGGGAACCGGTCTGTATGTGGGATCCGAAACCTTGGGCGGGAGCGCTGCCGCGCTTCCCAAGCAGCGCACTATCCAGTGTGCCACTGGGCTGGCCCCAAGTAATATTCTTGAAAAAATTTACATCTCAAAATTATTTGTAATATATTTAATAATCCTATGTGTGTGCTAAAAGTAGAAACACTGTACCTTTATACTTGTTGAGTAAGGAACCACTGAAACATAGGAATTGCAATGGGATGCCTATGTTATTTCA
>NW_007846032.1:0-686 GCF_000696425.1 Galeopterus variegatus
GAAATAAGAACTTAGGTCTCAATATCTGAAGCTCATGCTTTTAAATATTCTACTAACTGACATTTTATAGTATTTAGGCCACAAGAATATAGCGCCAGAGGTGGCAGAATCAGGCACTATCTACATCTGTCTGGGAATTTTCTAGAACAGTGGCTACTAATTGTTACTTGGCCAGTCCTCTGTGGTAGTGTTTGAAGACTGAGTAAAGGGATCCCTCCCGGATGGCAGTCATCTTCCATCTGCGCTCACCATTTGCCTTGGTTAACCTGAGAAAAAAATGCAATGTTAAACTCCCTCTGGTTAGTATTTATTTGTGTAATGATCAGTAATTAAATGGCACCTCCAGGGCTTCCCTGAAATGGAACTGTCCCAGCTGGTTCTCAGCTTGCTGGCTTGTTTTGGGCCATTTTTCACAGCTACCACCTCTCCCCCCGATTAAAAAAAAATGGTATTCACATCTGAAAACTGCTCCTCGTGGCTTTTCTTTTCATCAGCAAACTTTCTTCATATTATCCACTATACTCTGCTTGTCAAAGGGCGCAGCTCTTCTTATATACAGTGGGGATCTTGTATAGATAATCCACTCGCAATGTAATATAATATGTGGTCTTAAGTTACTTTATTGATGTGGTGTTTAAATTGCTCCAACTCCTATAGCTTGGACCCCACATTATTTATTCAATTTT
>NW_007846033.1:0-686 GCF_000696425.1 Galeopterus variegatus
ATAACCTACAGCCAAAGACTAAACATGGATTGTTCCTCACCCAAGGGCTGGACTTCTGAAGGGTTGGAGGGACAGAAGAATAGCAGAGGGGACAGGTGAACTCTCCTGATTATTAAAGGGAATCAGCCTCCCAGAATTTCCCCAAATCAGGTACAATCTGAAGCAGAGTCATAGTTTCACCCAAAGCTCTGATCACTGCCATTGTCTCAGCTGCTTTTGTGTCATGAAATTATTTGCCATCAGAACACCTGGGCTTAACTTGCACCTCTTCCACTTACCATCTGACCTTGGGTAAATCATCCAACTTCACTCAGTTTTATCTGTAAATGGGGATATTATTATTTCCTTTGCATATACCATAGGATCATTTTAATGTAATTACGTATGACAGGGATAAGGAAGAGGACCGCAGCTATGGATAGAATATGTGTGATGTAGGCAAGTTTCATAGCTATAGTAAAAATTCCTAGTGGTTAAGGGGCAGGACTGGAGTTCATTGCAGGAAACCAAGGAGAAAGATTGGCCACAAAATTGGGTCAGTGTGACAGTAGTTAGAAGGAGGGTTAGCCCAGTGGTTTTGTGGGAACTGGGGTGCCCAGGAACAGTAGAGCACAAATCTATGCCGCAAAGGATAACCTGGTAGTGGAGAAGAGACAATGATACAAAAGAAAGAGCCAAGTCCTGGT
>NW_007846034.1:0-686 GCF_000696425.1 Galeopterus variegatus
CCCAGTAACAACTTCATTTTGGCTGTTAGGTAGACTAATAAATTGATTTAGAAAATTGTTAGAAGCTTGGTCAGCAGAGGAGTAGGACAGAAATTAATGAGCAACTTATTTGTAAGTTTAAAAATACAACCAGGAAAACTTTAGCCAGTTGCAAAAATGTCATGATATTTTCTCTTTCACCCTATTTATCAATGCTCTACGTCACTTTCAAAAGCTTTAAGCTAAGCTAAAGGAGTATGTGCAAACCAATCAACTTTCTCTCCTCTACAGCAAAGCCATTGGCCAGTGGACGGACAGCTCTGTCCATAGTTCACAGAATCTGCTTCACCTTGTTTCTCTTTTGTCTTGAATATATGTAACTTAACCTGACTGTAGCATGCAAAGTCAAAACTGAACTCATGTAGGAAAAAAATGGAGAACTTAAATCTCTATACTTTTGCCTAGAGACAGTATAAGACAATGTGAAAAGCACCATATCCATAATTACTATACATTGCTTTGCTTTTGTATTTGGGATGGGTTTTGTGCAACCAAGTGAATCATTCACTAATGTTTAGGCCTTGTATGATATAACACATAATAAACAGTGCCAAAGGTGTGAAATACAAGAAAAACAATTTACAGAATACAAACATTTATTCCATATACTTGTAAAGATAAATGAAGATTAATAAATTAAAATAATG
>NW_007846035.1:0-686 GCF_000696425.1 Galeopterus variegatus
TCAGCCCACGTTTATCTCCAAGAACATTGTAGAGAACCAGATAATGGATTCTGTTTGGGCTGTATATCTAAGAGAAATGAGGGGCAGAAGATTTTGAACAGGCAGGAAAGAGGTGATTCCCAGTGACTATTTCAACAAGATTCAACATTACTAGTAGCTGAGTATAGGCCTGGCTCTCACAGGAGAGAGAGAGATGGTTAAGATTACAGCTGTATCTGCCCTCAAAAAGCCCCCAGTCTAGTATGGAAGGCTAGACTTATACATGACTAACTATGACAGAAGGCAAGAAGGACCATTGGTATAGTGCTGTGGAAGTTTAGCAAGGGAGAGTCCCTCCTACCTGAGCCAGAGGATTGCTTGCAGATAAAGTCACCTTAAAGTTCCTAGTACAATGCTTAATGCATAGTAGGTAGCCAACAAATGTGCCATCTTTCAACTTTATTTTTAATGCTTAATTGATTCGTTCTTTCTTTGTGTTTTCTCCTTGCCATATTCTATATAGGAGGACAAGGCATGTGCTTTTATGATAGGGAAATAAGCAGAAAATAACCTTGTTTCAGTTCATGATAGACCTGGGCCAAGCTGAACAGAGGAGATAGGCCCTAATCCAAACAAACCTTTGCTTACCTGGTCTGTGCACAAACTCCACAAAGCACCTTTCATGCATCTATGCATACACATTACAA
>NW_007846036.1:0-686 GCF_000696425.1 Galeopterus variegatus
TATCCAATCCTAGTCTCCTTTTATATGTTCATTTGTATTTTTGGCAAATATTTGTTAGGCATCTGTTGTAGGCACTGTACAGTGCAGCTGCTTCAAAAATGGGGAATGAAAGTATTCAAATGAGTGTATGTTCTGGGGGGCAGAGAGGCAGAGACTTCAATCAAACAGCACAACACAAAGCCAGTGACATCACACAGTGACGTGTCCTTCGAAGGAAAAGCAAAGCAAAGATGGGTAAAGGTTAGAGTGACTGAGGGTGGGAGTGGAAGTTTCTACTGCAGACCATGCACTGGTTAGAAAGGCCTGAATGTCATGGAGTGAGCTGTGCCGAGCTCTGGGAGAAAGGCATTCCAAGCAGAGGGAACAGACAGTGCAAAGGCCCCGAGATGGGATGGGATATGCTGGACTATGAGAGCTCGAGAAGGAGCAAGGATACCCATGTAGTGACAGTATGGAGAATGGATAGGCACAGGCGAGCTGATCGAGGACAGTGTGTTAGATACGTGAACCTGGCTGGAAGGGCATTTGGTTGTTGAGCTAGCAGAGGAGCAGACTTGACCGTGGAAAATGAAACTCCTCTGCTTTTCTGTTACTGCAGACTTTGCCCAGCAGGAACCAAAATGCCCCCCTCTGCAGAAAAAGACTTAACATAGCAGGCCTAACTGCTGTCCTTTGAAAGTTCTGCT
>NW_007846037.1:0-686 GCF_000696425.1 Galeopterus variegatus
AGAGAAAAAAGTAAAGGATAGATTTTTAAACTGTTCAGGGAAACATTTCTCCCCTTTTGTAATCTAATATGGCAGATGCCAGAAGACATTAAGAATAAGAATGAGTAATGATATAAGAATTTCATTAAAACTCCTGAAACCTGCCAATTTACAAAGATGGCAGGTGAAAGAATGAAGGAAGGAAATAAAGTACATTGGAAGAAGAAGAAAAGAGTGACATTTTTGTATATGTGTGCACAATTAGGAAAGAATACTAGTGCCACTTAAAGTGGCAGAACTTTTAAGAGTCTAATATCATTTAGTCCGGACATGACTGAATATGTTTCCCTTTGGCATGCTTAAATCACTCGGTGTCTGGAAATAAGCAAATGAAAAAAGCTCCATTTAAGTTCCTATTATAATTTTGGATCCATGCATTGGTTTCAAGATCTTTTTCTTTGTACTCCTTTTCTTCATCATCTTCCTTTAAATTATTGAAAGACTTAAATATAAGACCTACCCCTAGGTTTCATAATCAGCATCACAATTTAAAAATATTTGTGTGGGGTAACTTCCTATTTTTACTTTTACCGTTAAATCCTTTAAATTATTTTTTGAAAAATTAAGATTTCAGTTTATTCAGCAGGTATTTATTATCTACTATGATTCAAACATTTTACTAGATAGTAGGGAAACAGGATTGATAC
>NW_007846038.1:0-686 GCF_000696425.1 Galeopterus variegatus
CTCAGTAAACTCATCAGACCAAGCCTTTCAATCTAAGTAAACTCATCACACAAAGCTCATCAATCTAAGTAAACTCATCAGACCGAGCTCATTGATCTAAGTAAATGCACCAGACCAAGCTCATCGATCTAAGTAAACTCATCAGACACAGCAAATTGATCTAAGAAAACTCATCAGACCAAGCTCATCGATCTAAGTAAACACATCAGACCAAGCTCATCGATCTAATTAAACTCATCAGAGCAAGCTAATCGATCTACTATCAGAGCAAGCAAATCGATCTAAGTAAACTCATCACACCAAGCTCATTGATCTAAGTAAACTCATCAGAGAAAGCTAATCGATCTAAATAAACTCATCAGAATGAGCTCATCGGTCTAAGTAAACTCATCAGAGCAAGCTAATCGACCTAAGTAAACTCATCAGACCAAGCCCTTCGATGAAACTAATCTCATCACACCAGCTCATCAATCTAAGTAACCTCATCAGACCAAGCCCTTTGATCTATGGAAACTCATAGTAAAGTCAAAAGACCTAGCTTATCGATCTAAATAAACTCATCAGACCAAGTTCATCGATCTAAGTAAACTCATCTGACCAAGCTCATCGATCTAAGTAAACTCAGCAGAGCAAGCTTATCGATGTAATTAAACTCATCAGACCAAGCTCTTCAATCGAAGTAAACT
>NW_007846039.1:0-686 GCF_000696425.1 Galeopterus variegatus
CATTTGAGGAGGGCTGGGAAGGACATGAGAGACCCAGGACTGAGAAAAATAAAAGAAATAATGATTGGAAGTCTTGTTTCACAACACTGGCTCGATTTGCTGTTTTGGGGTCAGGTACTCACCCCTGGGCCAATCGTCTATGTGGGGAGGGGTGGGTCATGTGATGAAATGCAGAACAGCGACTGCACTGGGAAACTTCTCTTTTCCTGAAGCTGGAGTAACAAGTCAGGACCAGGACAAGATGACAGCAGTTTTCCCATGTTGAAACTTTCAAAAAGCCCTTGAAATTCCTCCTCGTTGAAGAAAAATGGCTCCCCAAAGGGAAAGCCTTTGAAAACCCCAGGAGCTCCCTAATTTACATCCCCCTGGGAATGGATCCATCAAAGGCACAGAACTACTTACCAGATAAGTGGTAACATCTTAATCTTTTCTTAGGTGAGCATCTCCTCCTTTGGGGACACAGAACTGCCATTCTGTTTGGCAAATAGATTGAAATCTTCCAGCTAATTTGGAGCTATCCATGCTACTAACTTCTAATTTGGAAAAGGGTGAATTAGTTGTGAGCAATTGCCTAGGAGTCAAAGCATCTGAGACAAAATCTCAATAATAAGGGAAGTGGAGGGAAACCCATCTGAAATATCTGGAGTGTGCAAAAAGTATGTTGTCTTTGATTCTCTGGGTAATTG
>NW_007846040.1:0-686 GCF_000696425.1 Galeopterus variegatus
TATTACAATAACAGAAAAGTGTTATCGAAAGAAGAGTAAACTATTTTCACTTGGAGCACTTTTTAAAAAGCAGTAACAAAAGCTAACATTTTCATTAAGACGGATTTTAGAAGATCACAAGGAAGGACAGTTTATAAGACAGAAATAGTTTTACCGAGTTATGTAAACTTAAAAGATTTAGAAAGAGTCAACAGAAAAGGGCAACTCATTATTCACAGTTCCTTAAGAAATGCCTGTTAACTTACCACCCTAACTTCATCCTCTCTGTCAATACGAAACTGAAAAGATGAGGTGACAATTTTTTCAAAGTTGGAAATGGATTCAACAGATTTATAAGGCGTAATAGAAAAGAAGGGTGAATTTGTCCATTTCTCTTTCTTATAACAAAATATCTGGAACTGGGTAATTTATTAAAAAAATGAAATTTATTGCTTACAGTTTTGGAGGCTGGGAAATCCACAGTGCAGGGAACACATCTGGAAAGGGTCTTGGTGGTGGCAACAGTGTCCCAGGGCTCTCACGTGGCAGAAAACAGCAGAGCACAGAGAGACTAACTTCTCATGTGCTCTTGTTTTAAAGCCCTTAGAACCATGCCCATGACCACCATTATTAATCCATTTACTATGGCATGGTCCTACAATCTAATCACCTCTTCAAGGCCTCACCTTTCAATTACCATAATAGGA
>NW_007846041.1:0-686 GCF_000696425.1 Galeopterus variegatus
CGATCCCGTTGCCGGTCCGGTACAGGCGCGACACTGAGGGTTGCGATCCGTTGCCGGACACAAAAAAAGAAAAAAAAGAAAAAAAAAAACAAAAAAAAACAAGATGTAAAACTGCACAGTGTAAATCAAAGACACAGTGAAAGAAGAAAGAAGTCTGGAAAAAGGAAGAGATCATTGAAAGGATCAAGTCAGGTTCAAAACTCCAACTAATGTGGGCACCCAATGCTTCAAAATGGTCATTTCTATTCACGGTGTCATTTTTTGTTTTGAGAATAAATACAAATCTATAAAATAATTTAATGCATAAAGTTGACCACAGAAGCATTATTTACAACAGTTAAAAACTGGCAACAGATTAAATGTCCAAAAATTGGGAAACAGTGGATGAGTTCATTTATTCAATGGACAATTGTGGAAATCACTTCTTCATCTTTAAAAACGGGTCTGTAGCTCAGTTGGTTAGAATGCAGCCTTATAACACCAAGGTCACAGGTTCAGATCCCTGTATCAGCCAGCCACCAAAAAAGAAAAAAAAGGGTCTGGGTAGATACATTGTTGCTAACTTTAATACAGTATGATTTCATCATTAAGGCCTGTCAAAATGTATGTATGTAGGGGTAGAGGGGTGTGTGTGTGTGTGTAATTAAATCAACTCCCAATCATAAAGGAATCCCAAACAAAATGGA
>NW_007846042.1:0-686 GCF_000696425.1 Galeopterus variegatus
AATAAATAAATAAATAAATAAAAAAGAAGTCTCCCACTCAACCACTCACTGCTCCTTGAAGGTGATTCATGTTCTATTGAAAATGAAGACTATAGTTTGAGGTCTTGGCATTGTTAGTTTCCATAGAGAGAGAATGAAAGAGCAAGAAAAAGCAAGGACAAATTATTCTGAGAGACTATCGACACTGTTTGCCAAAGCTATGAATACCCATTAACTTACACAGACTGAAATAGCAAGTTGCTTAGCAAAGATGCTCCCATTTTCTTTCAGATTATTTTCCTTCTTTGCCAATTGTTAACCAGTATCTTTAGAAGTAACTATTTCTACATATTTTAAGTCATTATTAAATAGCTTCAACAACAGTAAATAAACTAGAGTTTTATTAATCATTTTTATAATTTTATACAATGAATACAGAGGAAACCTTTCTAAAATTGCAGAATTTTATGTCTACCTTCTAGTTTATATACTTTCTAAATATTTTAATTTATTCATTTTCTGACTTTATAGAAATACATTGGGGGGTTCATAGTGTCTTATATTATTAAGCAATGGCAAATGTGATCTTTGTTTTTCTTTCTAATGCCTTTGTCAAATTAAATATATAATATCCTAATTTAAATTGCAAAATAAGAGAGGACATTGTGCATGTATATATGATATATTTTGAGACTCAAGTGCTAGAT
>NW_007846043.1:0-686 GCF_000696425.1 Galeopterus variegatus
TAACTCTAAATTTAAGAGATACAACAGCCCTATGAAGTAGGCAGCATCATTATCAACCCATGTAACGAATGAGGAACCAGCAGCTCAGAGAGGTTCACCAGCTTGCCTGATGTCGCACAGCTAGCGAGTGTGGAAGCTGGGATTTGACAGAGTTCGTGCTTGTAACTGCTGTTCTGTGAGGTCTCTCTCTCTCCCTCTTCCTCTGACCAGACTGAGGATCGGGGCTTTGCTCACTGGGCAGTAGAGAGCTATGCACAGCTCTTGAGGAGGAAAATGAAGATCCAACCTTCCCCTGTCCCTCTTCTGCCTAAGGTTGGAGGCACACACAGAAACTGAAGGGGTGAGGGAGGATTTCTGCAGAACTCACAGCTGACTGTCCCTCCTCCACGCTCTCCCATCTGGGCTTGCTGTAACCTTGGAGGAAATCGGGAAACATGCCCCCCACAGCCACGCTGCCCCTAGCCTGGACAAGAGCAGCTGGATGTATTTGTCACATTGCTAAGTGGCTCATGGGGTCCATAGTCTGCCCTCCAAGAGGGACTCTTGCTGGCTGTGACCTGCTTGGGCAAGGAGGAGACCAAAGAGGTGCCTGGGCTGGTCATCTGGGCGGGTCTCATGGCAGCTGTAATTGCTGGGCACCAAAGCCCAGGCTGGGCCCTTCTGTGGAGACATTTATAGCCAGCCAG
>NW_007846044.1:0-686 GCF_000696425.1 Galeopterus variegatus
ACTCTAACAACAACAATAGAATCAGACAAACAGTAAGTTTATGGCTTTCTTTGAACCCCTCAGGAATCTGAGATCAATGAGTAATCAACTGGCTTGAAATCTAGAGACAATTGCCTAAGAGACAAACAGGGAAAAAGCACTTGCTTACCCGGGGCAGAAGCCACCTGACAGGAAAAATGCAGCTAGAATAGTTAAGGCATTGGTGGAGGCAAGTGGGGTTGGCAAGAGAGTGTACAGCTATATTGGAAGTTCTCACCCTCTTGCATGATTTTTTCTCTGTGGATCCCACAAAAACCCTGTTGAGAATCCTGGAGAGATTTCCCTTTTGGTGTAGGCCTGGGGGAGAGTAACAGCAGATGCTGCAATAGGGGCATGAAACCCACCCACACACTTGTCCCTGTCTACTGTAAGAAACAAGAGCCTCAATTCTGAGGCATGGGAGTGGGCACCACTGTCACCTTTAGGGCACTGGGTGGAACACATTGCAGCTGGAGAAGTAAGCAGAACAAATGTCTACCCCTGGGGTAGGATCAAGAATGCCATGAAGAGCCTGGAAATACACCTGGAGGAGGGAACAATGAGACAGTCATACCCAGGAGACCCAGGGGTGTGGTGTTTGCCTGGGACTGAGGCTCAATCAGAATTAAGAGAACACCCTCCTCCCCTGCCCTGCACCACCAGAATAA
>NW_007846045.1:0-686 GCF_000696425.1 Galeopterus variegatus
CCACGATCATCGATCTAAGTTACCTCATCAGACCAACCTCATCGATCTACGTAAACTCAAATGAGCAAGCTCATCGATCTAAGTAAACTCATCAAACCAAGCTAATCGATCAAATTTATCTCATCAGACCAAGATGTTCGATCTAAATAAACTCATCAGACCAAGCCCATCGATCTAATTAAACTCATCCGTCCAAGCTCATCGATCTAAGTAAACTCATCAGACCAAGATCATCGATCTAAGTAAACTCATCAGACCAAGCACATCGATCTAAGTAAACTCATCAGACCAAGCTCATCGATCTAAGTCACCTCATCTGACCAAGCATATCGATCTAAGTCAACTCATCAGACCAAGCTCATCGATCTAAGTAAACTCATCAGACCAAGCTCATTGATCTAAGTTAACTCATCAGTCCAAGATATTCGATCTAAGTAAACTCATCAGACCAGGCTCATCGATCTAAATTAACTCACCAGTCCAAGATACTCGATCTAAGTAAACTCATCAGACCAACCACATCAATCTAACTAAACTCAACAGAGCAATCCCTTTGATCTAGGTAAACTCATCAGACAAAGCTCATCGACTTAAATTAACTCATCAGCCCAAGATGATCGATCTAAGTAAACTCATCATACCAAGCTCATCGATCTAAGTAAACTCAACAGAACAAGTACATCGAT
>NW_007846046.1:0-686 GCF_000696425.1 Galeopterus variegatus
GTCCAGCTCTGGGTTTGGAAGGAACTGGGCCAATGGCCATTGGCTGCTTTGGTTCTAAGCTCCAGGTCTTTAAACTAGACCAAAGGGTTCCATCCACAGGCTGGCGATTTTGCTAGGTTTCCAACAAGAGCTGGGAAGACAAGAACTAATAATAAACTGTGATCCTCTGCTTGCCTTCTTCTCTATGGATATCTTTCTCTTATGAGCATGCCATTTCCAAGAAAATTTGTATTTGTTTGTGCTTTTGAATTCAAATCTTTTAAATTGTTGGATGGCCAAAAAATTAAATAGATGGGCTTTAATCCGGGTGCTTTGTTGGATGACTGGCAGTTGTGAGGCTGTTATAGGGTCTCCACGTGCTTCCATATTTTGGTCTGACTATAAGTCAATTCTTTTGAATAGAAGTGAGATGAAAATTGTTGGATCCGAATGGGAATAGGTCACTCAGATGTTGGTCTTGTGCTTTGTTTTTGTTTTCCCTGCAATGCTTCCCTACTGTCTCAGTCTGTTCTGGCTGCTTTAACAAAATACCATAGACCGGGTGGCTTCCAAAAACGGAAATCGATTTCTTATGGTTCTGGAGGCTGGAAGTACAAGATCCAGGCATGGCAAATTCAGTGTCTAGTAAGGGTCCACTTTCTGGTTCATAAATGACACCTTCTAGATGTGTCCTCACATGGTAGAAG
>NW_007846047.1:0-686 GCF_000696425.1 Galeopterus variegatus
CCCCACCTCCTTGTATCATGGTCAGAATATCTAGGGAAAGTATTAGTCATAGATTCTTCTTCAGGTTGGTTGTGGTTGGGATACCTGAGGGCCTGGTGCTTTGAGAGGCCAGGTTGGGGATCCTGTTTGGCCAGTTGGAGCCTTCCTTCCTTACTCACCCTTGTGTGTCCAGGGAACCCCAAAGTCCCCTCCCCTGAAGAAGATCAGGAAACCGTCTTTTGGGGCTCTTTCCATTTCCCTACCCCCAGCTATTTTCAGCCTGCAGTGTTTCTAAGCTGTGCTTTGAAGCCCTTTAGCTGGGAGCGGTGTTTCATCTGCACAGACCGGTCCCAGCAGGGACCTTAGACATGCCGATCAGTGCCTGGCTTTGTTGGGCTTTGGGTGCCTGAGCCGCCAAGGGCACATGGCCCATCTCCATGGAAATTTGGAGGCAAGAGAAGAGCCGGAGGCAATGCCTGCCATAGCCTTGACAGACAGAATCTGCAGAGAGGCCTGCCAGCTGCCACTCACCTGTCTAGACTGTGGGAAGTGAACCTGGCCCCACCACAGAGCAGAGCCGGGCTTGTGTTCTTTCTTGCTGAGGAGAATAGGAGGGTCCCACATACCCCCAGCACACATCAGCTTCTCGGTAATGCAATGACAAGGGACACTGCTGTTTGTAGAACACCTTCATACTCTTTGGTTTT
>NW_007846048.1:0-686 GCF_000696425.1 Galeopterus variegatus
TTTGCCTGTATTTATAGATTTTGGAGTGATGTTTTCCTCTGCAATGTTCATTTTCTAACAGTCCAAGAAGAATAATTGATTTTCAATTTGTTCAGCTTTTTCTTGTTGAAAGAAATGGAGTGACAACTTCTGAGCTCATTATAAATTACCACTGAGACCAGAAGTCTGGGTACCTAAATTTTGACTTTTACCTTAGGAGCCATGACTTACAATGTTGGAAATTCTTCAAATATAGAATGAATATTCAAAACAAATATGAGTATGACCAATGTTTACTAGACCACATAGAAAAAAAAGGAAGTAAGAAATAGTTCATGTGTTTAATAACATTGAGCTTGGGTAGTTCCACAGAGGTATTGGCTGGCTTCTGAGATCATAGAACTCAAAGTCTGCTGTTTAATTTTCTCTAGATGGGGCTTAAAAGGGCAAAGATAATGTTTCCACAGTGACTAATAGTTTTCTTTGTGCTGCGAATGCTGACCAAATGCTTACGGCCCTCCTCCTTTGATTGACATATTCTTTTCTTAGTTAAATTTAGATAATCTAGTGATAGAGTTGTTTCTGTAAGAATATTTCCTTATCTCTTATCTGGTTTATTATGAGAGCTATTATGTTTTAACAATAAGTAGGTAATGCTATTATTTTATTTACCCTGTGTGTGTGTGTGTGTGTGTGCACGTGCGTGC
>NW_007846049.1:0-686 GCF_000696425.1 Galeopterus variegatus
ACTCTAACCAAGTCAGCTAACTGGCCAGCCCTAAATTGTTGAGTATATAGCAGTGTTGGCTTATTTATGAGGTTTGTGATTTGAACTGGAGATCTGCAATTTGAGACCATTTAATTTGTAAATTCCCAGTGGAAAGCATGCCAAATAATATAGTACTGTAGTTCTTGTGATTACAATATTTTAAATACTCAATCTAAAGAATCCTTAGAAATCACAAAGCTGAAACCACATCAAAAGAAGCAGAACTATTATTAAAATTCAGAATTTCAGCGCTGATTCATCATAGTGAATAAGAATGCACCAAGCATTCTCAACACTGTTGCTGAAGTGTACCTTTGAGGTAACAAGGGAGAAGTAAAGGAGAGGAAAGACTCTTGCTGGAAACCTGTTTTCTTTTAGATATATCTTTCTGCCTTTCTGACACTTGGTAGGATTTTTTTTTTTTTCTTAATTTGACTAGCTATATCATGTAACTGCAATGTGGTGTGGAGGGGAGGGAAGATAACATTTGAGCTAGAGTGACCTTACAGCCATTTCTGTTTCTTTTCTCTGCTTCTCTTAAAATCTTCCAGCTGAAGGCATTAGGAATCCTCCTTAGAAGAGAGAGCTGGGTCGTTGTTGATTGTTCTGCCCAGTAATAAGAGAGAGCCTGGTATATGGTGCAGTGAGAAGGGCACTAAACTTCA
>NW_007846050.1:0-686 GCF_000696425.1 Galeopterus variegatus
ATAGAGCTGTATTGTCAGTCTGATTTACAGTGTCCATCAACACTGAAGTGGAAATTAAATTATTTGGTTTTCAAGTAAGATGATTTTTTATTACATAATCAAAATTTACTATAACTTCTCCTATTTTGTTTGCAGGTATATATGACAAAATTAAGACAGAAGAAGTGTGCAGTTCTGTTGAGTTGACATTGCATCACTGTGTTCAGGTATGGCATTGGACTTTGTTTAATTCTGAATTTAAGTTAATGGCATCTGGAATTTCTCATTTAGCCAAGTATTTTATGAATTTCCATATTTCTTTACTAATTTTACTATGCTAGCATTTGACCTTATGTGATTGCTCCTCTTAGTAGGAGCATTTCAGTAATTAAAGAATGGGTTTCAACTAACGTTGAAATTCTCTGCCTGCTTTAACATTCAGAAATCCATGTATCATTTTGGAGAAAGCCACTAAATAAAGTGGTTTTATATAAATATTTTAAATAAATTAATTCAGCTTTACAATTGATCTAGAAATGCATTACAATATTATTGGCTGTGTCTTTTACTTCATCCCTCTGCTTTTTCTTATTTCCATTCTATTTACTGATCTGCAAATCAATTTTAGTTTATGACAACTGCCATTTTTTACCCAGATAGAAATTACACTTTTTTTTTTCTTTTCTCCAAAGTATCTAACTCTTGTT
>NW_007846051.1:0-686 GCF_000696425.1 Galeopterus variegatus
CCCACGGGGCCCGCGCGCCCACACACACTCATCCCCGCCGCCGCCGCCGCCCCAGAGCGTGTCCCCGGGCTAAGCAGGGAGAAGCCTGGCCCCGGGCAAGGGAGGGCTCACCAGACGCTGGAGAACCCAGATCGCGGGCATGGCTGTGGAGCAATCCGCCGAAGTGAAAAGCCGAGCAGAGCAGGTCACTCGCCCGCGGGAGAAGTGACAGCCCCGCCTGGCCCCTTCCTCGAGTCAGGGCTGGCCTCCCGTGTGCCGCCTGCCGGGCCCGCCCCCGGCGCTCCAGCGGTTACTCTCAAGCCGCTTCCCTCTCTCTCCCCAGAAGCGTCTTTGATTTGAACACCGGTGTGTCGCTCTTCCGAGACACCAGAGACGACTTAATGACAAGTCCCTGGGGTCAGGACAGGGGGAGGAAGTTCTGCTGGGGGAGGGCTCCGTTGATTCAGCAGCTTGGCCTGGGCGGGGGTGGGGGGAGGGAAGCCGGCTGGGGAAGGAGTCAGGGTTTGTTGCACAAACGGGCATTCCCCATCCTGGGGCGGTTCCGCCGTGGGCTGGCGCGCTCCGTTCTTGCCAGGACTCTGAGAGCCGGCTCGCTGTCATTCCTAAATGCTGCTTTGGAGATCAGCCTGAGATGGTTGGCGAGGGCGTGAAAAGAGAGGAGCCCAGAGCGCAGACATCCTGTCTGG
>NW_007846052.1:0-686 GCF_000696425.1 Galeopterus variegatus
TTCCCAAACATTTTAATTATCCCCAAGTAAAACCCTGTACCCATTAACCAGTTACTCCCTAAACTCCCTGCCTCTCAGCCCCTGGCAACTACCAGTCTCTGTATCTACGGATTTACCTTTTCTGATATTTCATGAAAATGGAATCATACAATATGTGGTCTTTCGTGCCTGGCTTCTTTCACTTAGCATAATGTTTTCGAGGTGCATCCGTGTTGCCGCGTGTGTCAGTACTTCATTCCACTGTATTGCTGAATATTATTGCACTCAATTGTAAGTCTATGCCACAATCTGTCTATCCATTCACCTGTTGATAGATATTTGGTTTGTTTCCATCTTTTGGCTATTGTGAATAATGCTGCTGAGGACATTCCAGTATTTGTGTGAGTACCTGTTTTTACTTTTGGGTATGTACCTAGGAGTGGAAGTGCTTGATCATACAGTAATTCTGTGCTTAACTTCTTGAGAAACCACCAAGTTGTTTTCTACAACAGCTGTACCATTTTACATTCCCGTCAGCAATGTGTAAGGGTTCCAGTTTCTCCACATCTTTGCCAACACGTGTTATTTTTTATTATTTTGCTAATACCCATCCTAGGGGGTGTGAAGTGGTATCTCATGTGATTTTGATTCTTACCTTTAGGAGATCACAGGGTCTCTTTCATACTCCTGCCACCTCAACCCAGCAC
>NW_007846053.1:0-686 GCF_000696425.1 Galeopterus variegatus
TTCTACAACTGTGGGAGACAGACATTCATTCTCATTATATAGATGAGGAATCTGCAGTTCACAGAAAGAAGTGACTTGGCAAAGATTATAGGGCTGATAATTGACTTTGCCTAGGGCAGACTCAGTTCCTGCCAGAACTCTGACGCTTTTTACTTAATATGTGTCTGATATCTGGTTCATAAATCCAGGGTTACTAACCATTAATTCCTATGCAACTGTCTTGACAAGACTCCAGAACTGTCATTGGAGAACACCTATGTACTGATGAAGATTGTCAGGAGGCACCTGTCCAATCCTAGAGAAAAGCCTAATCCAAGGCTTAAAAATGATAGTGTGCGTTGTTCATTATGCTTTTCAAACTGCTTTCACATCCATTATTTAATTTGATCAGCAATGAATTTCATTAAAAAAAATTATTAAATAATTAATTTGATTTGCTTTCATTAAATTAATGGGTAGGAGCAGAGCACAGAGGACAACATGAAACACTACCAGGCTAAAGCCCTGGCTGGCTAATTTATCCCATTGCTTTTGAACTCCTTTTGAGCTCCTTCAAAGCAATCATATTAAGCTGTGCTGTGTGTGATGCCTTGAGTCTCTTCTCCCCTGTAGTTATACAGGTGCTGCCTGCCACTTGGTAAATGGGCCAGGGTCTGCATATGGGTCTTGACAGATCCATCCTCAAA
>NW_007846054.1:0-686 GCF_000696425.1 Galeopterus variegatus
CATATTCATTAAATATTTTTCAACATTGTGTTTTATAAGAGTTGGTGACAAACTGCCTTTCTACTAAGAAATTCTTTTTCTTAGTAATACGTTCACTTAATAACTTGCTTCTGTTGGAAAAACTCAAGATTAAAAATTATTTTGTGCTTATGCAGCACCTCTGTGGCTAACTGTGCTTATCTACCAGGGCCCCCAGAAGTCAGCCCAGTTAATGATCAGCTGCCTGCTCAAGTCACGTGAATTCATAGAAACTGAAACTTAAAGAGCCAGCCTAACCTGCCTATAAAAAGCCTTGTAAGATCCAGGGAGGGGTCCCAGAATTTCAGAATGTAAATTTGCCTGAGTTCCACTAGCGTAATAAACTTTCTGACTCTCCAACCCCCGAAAGTCTGGACCTTCCTTGTTGTGTCAGTTCCATAACACTTCCACCAGTCAAAGAAGGATCAATTGCGAAAAAATGCAATTTTTTTTTTTGTATATTATGCTTTTAATTTTAATTTACATTTTTTTCCTCATATGTTGTGGGAGTTTACAAAGCATGTTGGTATAATAACACAAAGCCCTGAGAAAATAATATTTTATGGTTGGCTAGATGAACTCCCAAGATTAAAGTTAAATTACTGTCTTAGTGTAGAAATGTTCTTACAGATGTGTGTAGCAGTATGCATGTGCATGTGTTAATTTTA
>NW_007846055.1:0-686 GCF_000696425.1 Galeopterus variegatus
TTTTTTTTTTTGTACTAGATGCTATATTAACTGTATTTCTTTCTTTGGCTTTCAATTTTAAGCAGTATGAAAGACTACCACAGTAAACAATGATCTCTTGATTATCTTTTAAAGTACTGCATCCTCCAAATTGTCTATAATAAAAACTATCTCACCAGTCAAAAAAAAAAGGATGGATATTTACTTATATCTAAAGAAGCGGCTCTTTAATAAAGATTTGAACATCTGGTTGACATCTTATTATTTTAGCCTATTCCCTTAATTAACTACTTGAAAGAACTCCTGTAGACTATAAATTGAAAACCAGTTTTTTTTTGAATATTAACAAAAGAGCAGGAATTGGGTGCAAAGTACAGTGCCCTACACAGCACGTAAAACAGACCTAAGACTTTTCCTTACCTATTGCTGTCACCTCACATTCTTTACTTACTAATAACCTTATAATTGACAGTTTACTTAGTCTTTAAATGTAAAATTTTCCATAACAATAAAATTAAATACTTTAATTTCTGGAGCCACACAAGCTCAGAATGCCAAATTTTCAAACACTGTGTTTCAAATATATATAATGTGAAATAGTAGTAGTTTTTGCGTCTATTTCATAAGACGTTTGTAGGATGAATACCCACCAAAGGGCCCAAGAAACTGGGACAGCAGTCCCTATTCACTGATATATCTCAATCCTA
>NW_007846056.1:0-686 GCF_000696425.1 Galeopterus variegatus
ACAGTCCACTTGTCCCATTGGACAAGTGGGTGGGGGGATCAGTTTAAAGATTTTCTGCAAGGTGTGGTACAGCATGTTAAAGACTTGATTTCTTTTTTTTTTTATTTTTTTTTATTTTTTTTTTGTCTTTTTGTTTTTTTTCCGTGTCCGGCAACGGATCGCAACCCTCAGTGTCGCCCCCGTACCGGACCGGGGACCGGCAACGGGATTGCAACCCTCGGCGTTGCTCCCGCGCCTCGCTCAGCCAGTGAGCGGGAACCGGTCTGTATGTGGGATCCGAACCCTCAGGCGGGAGCGCCGCCGCGCTTCCCAAGCGGCGCACTATCCAGTGCACCACCAGGCTGGCCCGATTTGATTTCTTTTTTTGGAAAATTTTTATTACCACAGGTCTAAGTTCTCAAGTGAGTAGCTGGTCTTCAGCACTTAGAGGCAGGTTCCAATTTTAGGTGAAAAGCACAAATGAGTCTGCGTTGTCCTTGGCAAACAACACCTCCCATCCCAAGAAAGATGAATTATAAGAAAGGCTCTTTTTGAAATGCAGCCATTTCCCTAAATGCGTGTGCCAAGCACTGTGTAAAAGATCTGCAGTTTAAGCAAAGCTTTTACTTGACTGCCTAATGAGAACGGGCCCGAGGTCTGAGTTCTGGTTAATGTGGGTGATAATATTTATTTACTGCAGCTGCTGT
>NW_007846057.1:0-686 GCF_000696425.1 Galeopterus variegatus
ACAATGAACATGGTAGTGCAGATATCTCTTCAATATACTGATTTTATTTTATTTTGGATTGTATACCCAGAGTTGGGATTGCTGGGTCACATGGTAGTTTTAGTTTTAATTTCTTTCAGGAACTTCCATACTAATTTTTGTAATAGCTGTACCAATTTACATTCCCACCAACAGTACATATGGTTCCCTTCTGATTTCTTCTTTGACCTTTAGATCTATGATTTATTTGCAATTAATTTTTTAGTGTAACATGAGGTAGGAATCCAACTTCACTGTTTTGCATGTAGATATTCAATTATCCCAGCCCACTTATTGAAAACACTATTCTTTCCCCACTGAAATCAGTGTTGAAACCCTTGGAACCCTTGTTGAAAATCAATTGACCATAAATATGAGGATTTACTTATGGATTTTCAATTTTCTCCTACTGAATTATACATCTATCTTCATGCCAGTATCACACAATCTTGATTACTATACTTTTATATTAAGTTTTGAATTCAGGAAGTATGAGTCTTTTATCTTTGTTCTTTTTCAAGATTGTTTTGGCTATTTGAAGAACATTACTACCTTAACAATAGTAAGTTACAATCCACAAACATGGGATATCTTTCTTTTTCTTTAAGTCTTCTTCAATTTTTTTAAGCAACATTTTATAGTTTTTAGGTATAAGACACATTTTGTTA
>NW_007846058.1:0-686 GCF_000696425.1 Galeopterus variegatus
ATTCCGGAGGAACTGCTGAAGGACTTTGTGGGGGATGGGAAAGGGAAGCACCACAAAAGACATGGAGAGTTTGAGCTTAGGTGATCGGGGTGGGCAGGGAGCTAAGAATGCAAAAAGGAGGACTTGGGAAGGAAGGGATGGAAGGCCCTTGTGGCAGAAATGCCCAACAGACTGCTGGAAATTGGGTCTGGGAGTTCAGGGAAGAGTCAGAGCAGGAGACATGAGAGTCATTTGCAGGGAGACTGTGGTCAGAACCATTAGTTTAGGTGAGGCTGCCAAGGGGCTGAAAAGAGAATTAAGTCCAGGGCTTTGGAAAATGGGGGTGGAGGCCAGTGGTTCTCGAACTTTGTTGTATGGTGGAATCTGCAAAGCAAGAAGATGGATTCAGAACTCAGAGACCCAAGTGCGCTGAAGCTGCGCCTTTCTGTGCCCTGGGGTGGGGGGGAGGGAGCGTTTTTGTGGGTTTATCAAGTCCCAAGTGATTCTGAGACCCACCAAAGTATAACAACCATGGGCTTCAGCCAAGACAGAAGCTTTAGAAATACTGATGTCTGGGTCCCACGCACCCTAAAAGATTCTGACCTCGGGGAATGTTAAAGGTCCCCCTAAGGTGCAGCCAGGTCAGGGGGCTCCAGGTGGAAGGAGAGGTAATGACATGAGGGGATTTGAGGAATCACAGTCAATGT
>NW_007846059.1:0-685 GCF_000696425.1 Galeopterus variegatus
ATTTTTATGTAGTTGTGTAGTTTCACAAGTTCCTCTTGTTGATTTCTAGTGTTATTCCATTTTTGTCAGAAGAATATGTGATATGATTTTGATTTTTTAAAAACTTGTTGAGACTTATCTTGTGGCCTAACATATGGTCTATCCTGAAGAATGTTTCAGGTGCTAATGAAAAGAATGTGCATTCTGAGACCCTTGGATGAAATGCTCTGTATATGTCTGTTAGGTCCATCTGGTCTATGGTGCCATTTACATCTGATGTTTCCTTGTTGATTTTCTGTCTTGATGATCTCTCCAATGCTGAGAGTGGGGTGTTAAATTCACCAATTATTATTGTGTTGGTAACTATCTCTCCATTTAGCTCAGATAATATTTCTATCTCTCCCTTTAGCTCAGATAATATTTGCTTCATATATCTGGGTGCTCTTGTGTGGATGCATATATTTTCATGATTGTTATATCCTTTTGCTCTATTCATCCCTTTATCATTATATAGTGCCCTTCTTTGTCTCTTAGTACAGATTTTGATTTAAAGTCTGTGTTATCTGATATAAGTATAGCTATCCTGCCTGCTTTTATTTTCCATTTGCATGGAATATCTTTTCCCATCCCTTCACTTTCAGTCTGTGTTTATCTTCGTAGGTAAGTTGTATTTCTTGTAGGCAGCATGTGAATGGGCCATGTTTTT
>NW_007846060.1:0-685 GCF_000696425.1 Galeopterus variegatus
TTTCAGAGGCTAGGAGGTCTAGAGTCCAGGGAACACATCTGGTGAAGGCCTTGGTGGTGGTGACTTTGACCAGGGGGTCTCACATAGCAGACAATAGCGGAGCAGAGAGAGAGCTAACTTTCTCAGCTGGCTCCTTTCAAAGCCATCAGAACCATGCCTACGACCAACATTAATCTGTCAACTTATTACTCAGTGAATGGATCACTCCATTCACTAGGACATAGTCCTCACAATCCAATCACCACTTCAAGGCCCCGCTTTTCAATTACCATGATAGGATTTCCTACCCTCCCAACAGTCATACTGGGGATCAAGCTTCTAATACATAAAACTTGGGGGACACAATTCAGTCCTTACCAAGGACTTTATGCCATTCTATCTATTGTCAGACTAGCATGTAACGCACAAAAAAGATGCTGCTCTTTTTTCTGCAACACATTTGTAAACTGAAAGTTTGAAATCGATTATGTATGATGATAACTGGGTTGATTGACCTAGTGAACTTAGTTAACTATTTACACTCATCTACTGATGCTTGGATTATATTACAAGAGTAAAAAGCTAATAAATGTTTACTAACTAATTTTAAAATTAGTAAATTGAGAATTGAGGTCTCATTTTGATTGTTCTAATTTTATAAAGAAGTAAGATTTAAGACACTGATCACAATTTTGACAGAAACAGA
>NW_007846061.1:0-685 GCF_000696425.1 Galeopterus variegatus
TTTTTTTGCTATTGAATTTTTTGAGTTTCTTGTACATTGTGATAATTAGCCCATCATCGAATATGTAGTTTGCAAATATTTTCTCCCATTTTGTAGTTTTTCTTTTCTCTCTGTGGATTGTTTCCATTGCTGTGCAGAAGCATTTTAGTTTGAAGTGATCTCATTTGCTTATTTTTTCTTTTGTCACTTGTGCTTTGAGGTCTTATTTATAAAGTCTTTCTCTAGTCCTATGTCATAGAATTTTTCCCCTGTGTTTTTTCCTGGAAGTTTTATAGTTTTAGGTCTTATGTTTAAGTCTTTAATTCATTTTGAGTTGATTTTTGCATCTGGTGAGTGCTAGGGGTCTAGTTTCATTCTTCTACTCATGGATATCCAGTTTTCCCAGCACTATTTATTGAAAAGGCTGTCCTTTCTCCAATGTTTGTTTTTCAAACCTCTATTGAGGATCAATTGGCTGTTAAGTATATTTTGAAACTTTCTATTTTGTTCCAGTGTTCCAAATGTCTGTTTTTATGCCAGTATGATGCTGTTTGGGGTACTATAACTTTGTATTATAATTTGAAGTCAGGTAATACAATTCCTCCCACTTTACTCTTTTTATTTGGGATTTCTTAGGCTATTCAAGGTCTTTTGTTGTTCCATATGAATGTTTGAGTTGCTTTTCTATTTCTGTGGGAAATGTTAT
>NW_007846062.1:0-685 GCF_000696425.1 Galeopterus variegatus
TCATCCTCATCCAAATATATATATTTATATATATACACACACACATACATATACATACACACACACACACACACACACACACACACCTGCCTATACAAAGCCTTGAACAGTAATGCATACAGCATGGTGTCTGAAGTCATGATCTTATCCATATAACAGTAAAAGAAATAACATCATATTTGCACATGACTTTCCACATAATAGAAACTGTAAAAGTGCTACCCACAAATGCATTGTGAGAACCATATCAACTTTACGTCAAAATGATAACAAAAATGAAAATCAATGGTGTGTATCCTTCATCAAATCCATGGCACTTCCCAACACCCAATCACTACTCTCCCAAAACACAATTTATGTTTGACAAATAGTACCCAAGGGTACTTCCACTATTCATGTACCATAATCATTATGGGTATATCTAAGAATACATTCAAATCAGATAAAAATTTTGTTATCAGACAACTGTAACACACATAGAGCAACATTATGTCTCTATCACAATAGAGAAACGATATGACCAGATTTAGCATCCAATCACAGAAAAGACACAGCACAGAAACGGCAGCATATATACTTAGTCGTCAAATATTGAAAACTTCTCCCTGAGGACACGCAGTGGATTCAATCGGTAAATTTAGCACGACTGCTTGATTAAATAAAGTTAAATATTAGCACATATTTC
>NW_007846063.1:0-685 GCF_000696425.1 Galeopterus variegatus
CCCTCGAGCTTCCAGGGCATGGGAGGTGCTGGGCACCAGGGAGGAAATAAGGGCAGTCCTGCCCCCTGGCCTGGGACTAGTTGGGGAGCTCAAGAACTCTGACCTCTGAACCTCACTGCTTACCCCTCAAGTAAGACTTGACCGTTCTCTCAGCTTGCTGGGCTTTTGCACATTTTTGATTGACAGAGGAGAAATGTTGGGCAAAGATTTTTGCACCAGGGTGAATGCTTTTGATTGAGGAAAATATAACGGTAGTGAGAAAATGTAGAATATAAATTGGGCATGATTTGTAGGGTCATGATCTGGCAGAGTATCTCAGTGGAGGCACTTGGGGCAGGACTTTCACTGACGTGCAGGCCAGCATCCCTGCTCCTGGTCGCTAAGTGTCAGTCACACTGACCTAGTCCTTAGAGCAGCCGACTCTCCAACATTTCCAAAGACACCCTCCTGAGATGGACTTTCGCTCTCTAAGAACCACAACCAGGGCAAGGTGGATTTTCCAAGATGGGTCGGAGGGTAGAAGTTTAGAGCAGCAAGGGACGTCATGGGCTGGAAGAGCCACCAGGGCAGACAGCAGCTGAGGACAGGAGAGACCTGGTCCTCAGTCATCCTTCTCACTCCACGCCCTCCCCTGACTTTGGCTGCTGGGCCTGGACACAGGCCTGGGTTCTGCCACACACTGGCA
>NW_007846064.1:0-685 GCF_000696425.1 Galeopterus variegatus
CGGTCAAGATGGCAGAATAGATGGTCCCCAGCATCACTCTCTTCCACAAATCAACCAATTTGCAATGATTAAAAAGCAACAACAGCCAAGATGGGGACACTAGAGCGCAGGGGAAGAGGAGACCCCTATGAAGTGCATGAAGGTGGGAGAAGCCACGATGAAAGAAAGAATCGCTCCCACCATTTCGAGCCCTGGCTGCTTCAAGGCTGGAGCTGCTGAGCACATGGAGCAGGAGCTGGCAAAAGCTGCAGCTGTGCCCATCATATGAAGTTGCTTGGGGGTGGCAGGGGAGGAGGGCCTTGGTGGCCCCCAGGCCTGCTAGACCACTCACAGGGTTCCCGTGGACCAACATAGGAGTGAGGAGCCAGAACAACTGAAAAAAGGAGCCACTCAGAGGCCAGTGAGTCATCGCAAAGGACCAGCACATGGTCTGTCCCATGGGAAGTGCTTGGAGTGAGGGGTTTGGGGGAGAAGGGCTCACTGGGGGGACACTGGGGCACAGCAAGGACAGCTGATCTGCCCCCCAATCATGACCACAGTGGAGACTGGTCAGGAATATAGAGCTGCAGGGGTGCAGTTTGCTGACAAGACTCAGGCCCAGACCAGAGTTTCCACACAACTCATGTTTACCAGACCTCACAAGACCCAGAAGTGCATACAAGGTCAACAATTAAAACCTGAGCTG
>NW_007846065.1:0-685 GCF_000696425.1 Galeopterus variegatus
GCCTGCCTGGCAGGTGTGAGAGTCCAGAGTCCAGAAGGAAGGCAAGGTTGAGCTTAAACCATACTGTTTGCATGGACAGTGTAGGCCCAGGAACCCCTCTTGCCAGAGAGGGTGGGGCCCTCGAAGCCCAGGTTCCCAAAGCCAACCAGGGTGGGCCTTACAGCTGCCATTTTAAGGATGCAGCCTCGGTCCTGTGGGGCTGGCTCTGTTTTCAGTGCTGTTGAGGACTTTGGACTTGAGTCACTTCCCCAAGGTCTGGCTGGCTTGTCCGCTGGGAGAGAGGGAGATTGATTCAAAGGTTCCTCAGGTGCAGAGGAGCTGGGGCAGGAGACACTGTGGCTGGGGCCTGCAGGGGGGGGATTCAGTGGTTTCTCTACTTGTCGGGGGTGGGTGCCAGGATGTGCAGCTGCTCCAGACCTGGGTGCATGGTGGTGGTACTCTGGAGTAGCGGTGGGCTCACGGGACATTCTCTGCTCAGGGTCATCTTGTCCTGAGAGGGATGCTCGGGGTTGGGGGGACACTGGTGGGAGGCTCCTGGGTACCTGGCAGCACTCAGGGTGCAGATGTGGGCCTCTGCCAGAACTTAGCAGCAGCCACTCCCCATCCCCAGCCCCCGGAAACCACAAATCCATTTTCTGTCTCTGTGGATTGACCTGTTCTGGACATTTCATGTAAATGGAGTCAA
>NW_007846066.1:0-685 GCF_000696425.1 Galeopterus variegatus
TGATAATTATCTTTAGAATGTTTGTCTACTGGTGATTCTCTATTTACTTCTTTTCTTCTACATACCTGAAATTCTACAGTAAGGAAAAAGCCATCCCTTCTCCATTTATGCATTTAATCAATTATTTGTGTATAAGAATATGGGCTTATACATATTTATCTTATTCTACAAGTTATAATATTAGCATTATTTATTTCCTCCTCAAGTTGTTCCAGCTTTGGCCATTGAGAGCTCCTTCAGTTTTTTTCCGTGTTCTTTTGACAAGTCCCCATCTTTCTTTGAGCACTTTTTTACTTTGTCACCACGAGATATTTCAAGCTTGTCTTCTATTTACCTTGCCCCAGTCCTGAGTTAAACCATTCTCCAAGGAGGTCTCATCCTTTTATTGGATAATAGTGTTTAGAAATCAAGGTCTGGGCACTAGGTATGCTCACGCTCCTGGGGTGCTACTGCCTTTAGGCCGTCTCAGACAGCAGAGCTAAGGAATTTATATATGTAAACTAACCCACACATTAACACATTTAACCTACATTTCTCTACCAGTCTGTAAAAGTAGAGAAAACCATCAGTTTATACTGATACTACAGTTTTCAATTCTATTATACACATAAAGTAATTTCAGAATTGCTAATCAACAGCCCTATCAGAAACGTTTACTAACTAGATTATAGCACTGAGTACAATT
>NW_007846067.1:0-685 GCF_000696425.1 Galeopterus variegatus
ACTTTAAAATGGATGTGCACATACAGCAAGGGGCAATTTTTACTATGCTAATTATCTAGGACCCTGTATGTGAGGCAAAAGCAAGCTTTTGTATAAGTAGAAATAATATCTTAGAATCGAAAGGGACTTTAGAGAATGTATTAGTCCATTTTGTGTTGCTTATAACAAAATACATGGAACTGGGTAATTATAAAGAAAAACAAAATTTATTGCTTACCGTTTCTAAGGCTGGGAAGTCTAAAGTCCATCTGGTGGTGGTGACAGTGACCCAGGGGTCTCACATTGCAAGATGGGGGAAGCAGAGAGAGCAGAGAGAGCGAGAAAGACAGACTCTCAACTTCTTTTAAAGCCCTCAGAACCACGCCCTTGACCACCATTTTTAATCCATTCACTATTGCAGGGTCCTACAATCCAACCACCTCTTCAAGGCTCCACCTTTCAATTACCATAATAGGATTTTCCACCTTCTTAACAGTCACAATGGGGGCTCAGGTTCTAATACATAAAACTTGGGGAACACAGTTCAAGCTTCGGGGAGTTTGGGGGGACATAATTCAATCCACTACAGAAAACTTTAAAAAATTTTTATTTACTTTTTAAAAACTTTATTGACACATAATTGTCCATAGTTATGGAGTACAGTGTGACATTTCAATACATATAATTTCCAGTACTTTCAAAATCC
>NW_007846068.1:0-685 GCF_000696425.1 Galeopterus variegatus
GTGCTTCCACAGAATAAATGGAGAATTGTAATTCTCATGAAATCCTCTCCTTGATTCTTCTAATAGAAGAAATGAAGGTACATTAGGGGTTGTCTTCTGTGTCACCCACCACCCAGTCCTACCATACTGGTACATAAACATTAAACAGATTTCTCTGCAGGACACTGGTTTGTGTTGATAAACCCATTGGTATGAATGATATTTGAGCTACTCCTATAAGAGTTGCCAGCCATCAATCATGAGGGATTCTGCTAAACTCTGAGCATCTCCCAGAACAATCAATGTGTGCAGTGGTGCACCTAGTAAGTGACAGTTTAGAAAGAACAGGGTTTTATTCGGTTGCCTGGCTGTGTGTGGGTGGTTCCTGCTATTCTAACTATATGGTTTCAGATGCTATTTCAAATTAAGATGTTAGGGGCCGACCCTGTGGCGCACTCGGGAGAGTGCAGCGCTAGGAGCGGAGCAGCGCTTCCGCCGCGGGTTCGGATCCTCTATAGGGATGGCCGGTGCGCTCACTGGCTGAGCATGGTGCAGACAACACTAAGCCAAGGATTGCGATCCCCTTATCGGTCACAAAAAAGACAAAAAAAAACCAACAAAAAAACCCAAATTAAGATGTTAGAATCGGGCTGGCCCATGGCTCACTCAGGAGAGTGTGGTGCTGATAACACCAAGGCCCCGGGTT
>NW_007846069.1:0-685 GCF_000696425.1 Galeopterus variegatus
GACACTGAGGGTTGCGATCCGATGCCGGACATGGAAAAAGACAAAAAAAAAAAAAAAGAAATCTCTGCCACAGAACTCTACCGATCCACATATGCATGTGTATTAATGTCCCAGGGTACAAGATCCTAAGTAATGCCACCCCAAATATACATGTGCGTTAATGTCCCAAGGGGTAAGATCCTAAGTAAATACCCACTCTGGGAGTTCTTAATTATCAGGGTAGTCTCCTCAGTCCTATTTTGATGAAGACCCTTGCCACGTTCACCCCCTTCCCTCCATCTCCCAAAACTGGCAATGTTTCTTAAAGTGCAGTCTTCAGGTGCTTGTTAATGATGCAGATTCCTGAGTCCCACACCAGACTCACTGGATTTACAACTCTGGGGTTGAAGCCAGCCACCTGGGGTCCTGAGACTGGACGGTGGGCCTCAGCCCCACCCCCGTCAACAGCCAGGCAAGCAATGGAGCCAGCTGCTGGGGGTCCTGAGACCAGGCGATAGGCCTCAACCCCACCCTGCAATGACATCTTAGAATGTACTTATTAGCCACATGTGGTTTTTGGGTGTGTGTGACCTATCTGCTCATGTCCCTTCACCGAATTTCTGCTTTGATTTTTCTAATTCATTGTTAAGAGTTCTTTTTGCATTAAGGATGTTAATCTTTGAGTGTCAAATTTGTTCCTTATCAA
>NW_007846070.1:0-685 GCF_000696425.1 Galeopterus variegatus
TACATCTTCCTTGCTCAGTTTTGGGAGCTTGTGTGTGTCCAGAAATTTATCCATTTCCTCCGGATTTTAAATTTTTGGTGCATAGTTGTTTATAGTAGTCTCGAATGATTTCTTGTATTTCAGATGAATCAGTTGTAATATCACCTTTTTCATTTCTATTTTTTGTTATTTGAATCTTCTCTCTTTCTTTTTTTGTTAGCCATGCTAATGGTTTGTCAATTTTATTTTTCTTTTTAAAAAACCAACTTTTTGATTCATTGATCTTTTGTATTGTTTTTTGGGTTTCAATTTCATTAAGTTCTGTTCTGATCTTAATGATTTCTTTCCGTCTGCTAACTTTAGGTTTGGATTGTTCTTGTTTTTCTATATCTTAAAGGTGAAGTGTTAGGTTGTTCACCTGCCATCTTTCCATTCTTCTGAAGTGAGCAATTAATGCGATAAATTTCCCCCTTACTACTGCTTTAGTAGTATCCCACAGGTTTTGATATGATGTATCATTATTTTCATTAGTTTCAATAAATTTTTTGATTTTCTGCTTGATTTCTTGTTGGACACATATGTCATTAAGTATAATGCTGTTTAATTTCCATGTGCTTATATAGTTTCCAGAATTTCATTTGTTACTGATTTCCAATTTTAATCCATTGTGGTCTGAGAAAATACATGGGATAATTCCAATTTTTTT
>NW_007846071.1:0-685 GCF_000696425.1 Galeopterus variegatus
ATTCCTTTACTCATTTTTAGTCTGCTTATTTTGTCAATTATTGAGTAAAATATGTTAAAGTTGCCCACTCTGATTATGGATTTGTCTATTAAAGTTTCTATCATTTATGATGCATATAAATTTAGAACTGTTATATCTTTTAGATGAAAAGAGCCTTTTATCCTTATAAAATTTCTCTTTATCTCAAATAATATATTTTGTCTGCCACACATAGCTTCCCTTTGGTTACTAATTGTATAGCACACCTTTTCCCATTAACCTATTTATATATAATCATCCCTCAGTATTGGCAAGGGATTGGGTCCAGGACCTTCCTCTAATACCAAAATCTGAAAATGTTCAAGTCCCTTATATAAAATGACATGGTATTTGTCTATAATCTGTGCACATCCTCCTGTATATTTTAAGTCATCTCTAAATTACTTATAATACCAATACAATGTAAGTGCTATGCAGATAAGTAATCGTTATTATACTGTATTGTACTATTATTTGTATTTTTTTATTGCTGTACTGTTATTTTTATTTTTATTTTTTTTCGAATATGTGGAACCCGCAGATACAGAAGGCTGACTGTACTTAGGTTTTAGATGTTTCTCCTAAATAGCAAATTTTTCCGTCCAGGGCTCTCCCAAGCTGGTGAGGTGGGGTGACTTGGGCCTTGGTCATGCCCCCCCCCCCCCCA
>NW_007846072.1:0-685 GCF_000696425.1 Galeopterus variegatus
AGTCCCATTGAGTGTCAATTTCTTAATCTGTCAAACCAGCACACGGGTTGTTATGAAGATCAAATGAGACCCTACGTGAGAACTTTGCAAACTACATAGTCCTACACATATGTTAGCTATTTTTATTGTTACTTTATTTTTAGTCCAAATCTAACCAAACCCACAATTATGCTGAATTATCTAGTTTGGTTATCCAATTTATGGATTATCCAGGCCCTCTGTAGTTTTTCCCTTTTTTTGTTCTTGCATACTTTTTAGTCCTTTGAAAATGTCTTAGAACTATTGTGAGATAGGGGGAAGAGCAGTTAAGAATTTTTACTTTTTAATTTTAATTTTTTATATTTACAGAAGCTTAATGGGGAGAAAGTTGAAAATAGCCCAGTTAATAAAGAGCTTGATGTATACACTAAAAAAGTGGCTTGTCACTTCTAAAAGAGCTAAGCCCTTCCGAGGAAATTACCTGTCATACGGTTTCAGAACAGTCCTGGCAGATTCCTGGTAGCTGCTGACACTTTTAATTTTTCCTGAGAGCTATTAAAATTGTAGAACTTTCGGGACGGTATTGCCACATCACCTTGATGGGCCGAATGATTGAAGAGAACATGTGATAAGGATATTTTCTCCATGATGAAGCACCACGAAAATCCTGAGCTGGCAACTTGTAACGTGGTTGCAGATCAAGTCT
>NW_007846073.1:0-685 GCF_000696425.1 Galeopterus variegatus
TCCTATGTCTGCTATAAATCCAAACTCAGTGCTCAAAGAGCCACCACAAGCCTGGGTGGTGAGGAATCAGTAACAGATTCCTCACCTGCACTCAAGGTTAGAGACCTTTGCCATGTTTTGGGTGTAATTCTCCAGCCATCGTTGATAGAAAAAGGCCTTGTAATGGCTGTTAACAAAGTTTTCCACTAGCCAGGCAAGACAGAGGCCACAGATGGATTTAATTTTATTAAGGAAAAGTTTTTCATATAGGGATTGCTTACACAACTGAGTTTATAAACTGAAGGTCTTACAGGTTCCATGTGAGTAGTGAGCACTATATGTTTACTACCTTCTGTGAAATTAGGACTGTCTGATATTTGTAGATTTTTTCATATGTATTCTGTCTTCACCAATAGAATGGCATTAAGAGCAGAAACTTTGGTTTTTACTTCTTTATCATCTTCTTAGATCCCCTAGGTCAATGCTTATTAAGGATAGAATTAACAATTTCAAGTGAAGACAGGTTGAAAACATCTGGAATAAGTGGAAGAGAAAATCTCTGAGCCTAGAGTATCTCATCTCGCCTCTCAGATAAATGAGGATCCTTTTAAAACATTATCTGTCAGAACTGACTGTATATATTCCCCAACTTCAATATTTCTGTTCCCATTTAGGGACTTTGTAGGGCTGCTTAAAGTTCTTACAA
>NW_007846074.1:0-685 GCF_000696425.1 Galeopterus variegatus
GAGCTAAAAAATAAACAAATTAATTCACCCACATACACACACAAAAAACCGGGGGGGGGGGGAAGAAGACATAACAACTATACCTTTTTGAAGTTGTTACAAGAAGCAAACGGAAAGGACATTCTTGGGGGGGGAGGGGAGAGAGGGAGGAGGGAGGGAGGTGTCGGTGATGGGCCATAATAATCATATACATTGTATATTGACAAAATAAAAATTTAACGAAAAATAAATAAATAAATAAATAAAAACAAATTCTATTTCAAAAACAGTACCATTTTGCATTTCTAGCAGCAATGTATGAATATACTCAAAATCTCTCTCTCCCATTTTTGTGATATTGTGGTCCAATGTTTCAGCTTTGTTTATGCTAAAACACACAATACGTTGCTACTAATTTTGCTTTAGATTCTCAGTTATTTAGTTTTCTCATTTTCTCACATTTTGATGGGGATATTCTCAATATGTAATTATTTGTGTAATTATGCCTTTAAATTTTTTAAAATTCTGTCTGCAATCTTCATTTAATATCTACATCATGTTTGGTATGTAGCCACGCTGTCCTCATAGACCTGACTGGGATGTGTTTCCTAACTTCCTAGTCTCTGGAATGTTTTGGGTGATATCAGGGCTATTTCTTTCATTTGTATTTAGAGGACTTCACTGGAAAACCATGTGTACCTGAAGC
>NW_007846075.1:0-685 GCF_000696425.1 Galeopterus variegatus
GTGCTCTCACAGGAAAAAATAAGTATGTGAGATAATACATATGTTAATTAGCTTGATTTAGACATTTCATAATGTATACATATATCAAAACATTGGATTGTACTCCACAGATATATACAATTTTTATTTGTTGATTTAAGTAAATAAATAATTAATTAATTATCTTAGAAGGAGGACAAGTGGGCAACCTGGGTCTCCACACCCACTTGGCAGTAACAAGGTGGCAATGAGGCAGCAGTGCATCAGCAACACTCTCCCCCCATCCCCATCCCTGCCAAGGCGGTGTCAGAGGAGGCCAATAAAGACAGAAGATTTAATTAAGATCCTGAGTCCCATTACATAATACCCGAACTGTCCAGATTTCAATAAAAAATCATTCATCACTCCAAAAATTAGGAAAATCTCAACTTAAATGATAAAAGAGAATCAACAGACTTCAACACTGAGAGAACAGAAATGCTAGAATTATCTGACAAAGACTTTAAAGCAGCCATCATAAAATTATTTCAACAGGCAAGCACTTTTGAAGGAAATGAAAAATAGAAAGTTCCAGGAAAGTAAAAGAAGATATAAACAGAAACAAAATGAAAATCTAAGAACTGAAAAAGAAAACAATCAATTTTTAAAACTCAGTGTATGGCTGTATTGGTCTGTTTGTTTTGCTATAACAGAAATACCTGAGACT
>NW_007846076.1:0-685 GCF_000696425.1 Galeopterus variegatus
TCAACAGTGCTGGTCACACCCTGAGGGCAGTTAACAAGGTTATGAACCTGAACAGAATATTCTTCTTCCAAAGACTATCCATAGTTATAAGAAAATTCTCCCAAAAACCTAAGGCATTCCCCCACAAAAGGTTAAAACCACTAGGGTTCTATAGACATTATGTGGGGACTTCCCTTAACAGCTTTCCAAAGACTATTTGGCAATATGGTTATCTACAAATCAAAGTGTAACTGACTGGTCAGAGTTAAGTAGCCTATGCTCAATCAACTATTCCCTAAGGTAAACAAACAATACTAGTTAGGAATGGGGTAGGGAATGAAAGACACTACAAATAGTTTATTATACAATAGAGGCGCATGGTTTATTTGTTTTTTTTAAGTTAAATTTCCTAAGAGCCTAGGAAAAAGGTAAAAAAAAAAAAAAAAACAAGAAAGATATCTCTTCTACTCCCTCTCCAGCCTCCTCCCATTCACTACACCAAGAGGTAACCAGGGCTGACAATTTTTATCACCATACAATCCACCTAACACATACTTAAAACTCCACCTGGTAATAATGTGAATACCTCATCTAGTTATGTGGTATGGGAACAGGTTTTCTTAACCCCCCCACCTTCACCGGGATACTTTATTTTATTTTTTTTTACATATTAGACGTTCCTGTAAGTTTCTGTCCAAAAAAAAAA
>NW_007846077.1:0-685 GCF_000696425.1 Galeopterus variegatus
CCTTCCAAATTCATATTCTGGCTGAACCCTTGACGACCAATGTGATAGTATTTGGAGATGCAGCCTTTGGGAGATGATTAGGGTTAGGTGAGGTCACCGGGCAGGGCCTTCATGATGGGATTAGTGCCCTTAGAAGAGGAAGAGGTGTCTGAGTTCTTTCTTTGCCATGAGAGGATACAGAGAGAAGGCGGCCATCTGCAAGGCAGGAAGGAGCCCTGGCCAGAACCCAACCGTGCTGGCATCCTGACCTTGGACATCTGGCTGACAGAACTGTGAGAAATAAATGTCTGTTGTTTAACCTATGCAGTCTATGGCATTTTGTTATAGCAGCCTGAATTGACTAATATTGGTTTCCTTGTGATTCAATTTATTTTTATTTATTTATTTATTTATTTATTTTTGTCTTTTGTCTTTTTCCGTGTCCGGCAACGGATCGCAACCCTCAGTGTTGCCCCCGTACTGGACCGGGACCGGCAACGGGATTGCAACCCTCGGTGTTGCTCCCGCGCCTCGCTCAGCCAGTGAGCGGGAACCGGTCTGTATGTTGGATCCGAACCCTCGGACGGGAGTGCCGCCACGCTTCCCAAGCGGTGCACTTATCCAGTGTGCCACCAGGCCGGCCCCATTCAATTTATTTTTATGTATTTAAAAGCATTAGTGTGAGAAGGGGTTTAGTTGCTTCATC
>NW_007846078.1:0-685 GCF_000696425.1 Galeopterus variegatus
AAAAAAAATGAGGTGTCATAGTCCACCTGTGCTGACTACTTTTGCAAGTCCTGCACACTAGACTTCTATTTTCTCAGAATGTGACTTCTATTTTCTTGGAACATCAGTAGAAACTGAGTTGAAAATAGTTCTAATTATAAAATTGATACATTTATTTTATCTAATAATACAGTGACACAATGCAATGTACTATAACCACAGGCTACTATTCTAAGAAATCAAATAATTTGTTTTCTTTCTCTACTTTGCTCCCAGGTTTTTAAAAATAAAGAGTAAAAGTGAGACAAAAGGTCAAAGAGAGAGCAGTAGGTAAAAAATAGAAAAATATAAGCAATAAGAAAAAAAATATAAGCAAGTATTTGAGAGGTGTCTTCATTCTGGTGATATTACTGTTTTGGGGTACAGAGCAAATACTTTCTTTTTTTCTTTGTAATTTCATTTTGAAGTGTTTGTGGAGCTTTATCATTGGCCACTGGGACTAATCCAGAAGTAAAACTAAATGAAGCTTTGATCAAGATTGAATGCTATTGATTTTAATAATGAATAGAAAAATACAAAGCACTGGGAAATTTATTAACTCTTGTTAAGATTATAATTATGCTTCTTTTGGACTCAGGGTATATGCTTAGTTTGATTTTAGATTAATTTTCTTTTCTTTTTTTTTGAAGACTTTATTGTAAGGTTT
>NW_007846079.1:0-685 GCF_000696425.1 Galeopterus variegatus
CAATATCACAGTGTGTGACTTAATTATGATTCAATAAGGCATATGTGCGTTTTAATATTCTTTCTTTTTCCAACATGTTGTATGATTATGTAGACTTCCTCATTGTTATTATTATTATATATTATTATAATTATTATGATGCTGGATAATGACAGTTGCTGTAAAATGTACACTTATTCTCAATGCAAGAGCACCGAGCAGGGCAGCAGTGGGCTGCATCTCTGTGAGATGGTAAGGCTGACATATTGAAGCACACTTTGACTATAGAGTCCCTGGTTGCTAGGAAGCAGCACAGCAAACAAATCACCTTCGAACTGAAGAAAAATATTATTGAGTCTGTGTTGTGTATGTGTATGAATGAATGTGTGTGTGTGTGTGTGAGAGAGAG
This sequence comes from Galeopterus variegatus, assembly GCF_000696425.1. Lineage (NCBI taxonomy): Eukaryota > Metazoa > Chordata > Mammalia > Dermoptera > Cynocephalidae > Galeopterus > Galeopterus variegatus. Next base: position 389 of record NW_007846079.1, read on the forward strand.
AGAGAGAGAGAGAGAGACTCTAGACCACACAGCCACAGAATATGTCAAAATTTACATTAATCTTTAAAAAAAAGTCTATAATCCTTGCATTGGATATATTTTTGGCAGACTCAAATGGGAGGGTCAGTTCTCTTAACTATAATCTTTTGACAGGAAAAGCAATATTAAATATTCAGTACTTCTGCCTAATGCTATAGATTGAAAGTGAGCTTTACACTCTAGATGGGAGCAGATTAAAAGACTGTTTACAATGTGTGGTATATTATTTAAATATTTAAATTTTCATATATTTTAACA
>NW_007846080.1:0-685 GCF_000696425.1 Galeopterus variegatus
AAAGAACTATACAGTCATTTATCTGGAATAACAAAGGACCATGAATAGCCAAAGCAACGCTTAGCAAAAAAAAATAAAGCTGGAGGTACTACTCTACCTGACTTTAAACTATACTATAAAGCTATAATAACCAAAACAGCATGGTACTGGTATAAAAACAGATGCACTGATCAATGGAATAGAAAAGAGCACCCAGAAATCAACCCCTCGCACTTACTGCCATCTGATCCTTGACAAAGGCACCAAGCCTATTCACTGGGGTCGGGACTGCCTCTTCAGCAAAGGGTGCTGGGATAACTGGATATCCATATGCAGGAGATTGAAACTAGACCCATACCTCTCACCATATACTAAAATCAACACAAAATGGATTAAGGATTTAAATATACACCCCGATACAATAAAACTTATTCAAGAAAACATAGGAGAAATTCTTCAGCAAATAGGGCTGGGCACAGACGTCATGAATACGACCACAAAAGCACGGGCGACCAAAGGAAAAATAAACAAATGGGACTATATCAAACTAAAAAGCTTCTGCACAGCAAAAGAAACAATTAACAGAGCTACAAGACAACCAGCAGAGAGGGAGAAAATATTTGCAAAATACACATCTGAGAAAGTACTAATATCCAGAATATATAAGGAACTCAAACAACTTTACAAGGAAAAAACAAGCAAGCCA
>NW_007846081.1:0-685 GCF_000696425.1 Galeopterus variegatus
GGACATTCCCTGGGAGCTGGTCACCAGTGCAGAGGGACAGGCATATCTGTTTTTACAGCTATCTGGAGAGGAAACCTACCTGCTTCTGTGTGCTGTGTTCACGAGTGGTTCATTTTCTAGACTGTCTCAGGGATCTGGGGTCAAAAAGTCCCCCAGGATACTGGCCCTGAGCATGTTCACGAAGGTGGCAAGGCAGAGGTCCAGGGACTGGGGAGCTGTGGCAAGGCAGAGGTCCAGGGACTGGGGAGCTTTGTTCAGCCTCATGAGGGGAAAGATGGGGTCAGAGAGAGAGCATCCTCCCTCCTAGAAGATGTCAGGGTTCATCAGAGACACAGGGCTTAGCCAGCAGCTCACCCATGCACCCAGGGACAAGCAGCCTCCTCACCTGGGTCTGTGACTGAATCTTTGGATTCACTGCTTGCCTTTGGAGAAGAAAGTTAGAAGCACCCTCCCCTGCAGGATCGAGAGGATCAATGACAGAGCAGGTGGCCTCGAGAGAAGTTTAGAGCCAGTACTGCCTTCCAGCATTTTCCACTTCTGGGGATGCTTGTCAATTTGTAAAGTTTCGTCTGAGCCTCTGTAAATGGAGGGAAGGAAAGGTCCCCTCACAGTCACAGTTGAAAGGTGGTAGGGCCCCTGGTGAGGCTTAGATGAGGAACTGAATGACCCTTGTAATGAGCTGAGA
>NW_007846082.1:0-685 GCF_000696425.1 Galeopterus variegatus
GTCACTTTTGTTTGTGAGAAAGTGAAAAATAGCCCCAGCACCTAATAGGTAGGCCTTAATGTTCTCAAGAAAACATAAACAACTTTTGCACAATGTAAACAATAATTGGGCAAGGCTGCACTGCAAGGTAATGTACAGGACAGAGATAAGACCACTTTGTGATTCTTGCAGAGACAGGATACACCACAATCCCAATGAATCTGAACATCACTTTGTGCTGAATCACATGAGTGAATACTGCTTCTTTACCAATGAACGATAAATCCATTTTAATCTCCCTGCTCCAGATAAAATTTACCAAAAAACCTTCTTACTTCCTGATAGCAGTCAATCCAAAACTAGACTCCAGTTCCCTTAAATATTTCTTAAAATTATGCAGTACAAGCCCAAATTCTACCAGACCCTCCCAACTCCTTCTTATCAAAATATACAACAGTCCTCTCATGTTCCTCTTCCTAGCTGCATAAAAGTAAATAAACCTAATTTTGTTTGATGATAACTGAGTCCCTGGTGGTCTTTGGTCAATAGGCTTCTTCATACAACTAACTATATGAACTGTGATAATTCAAAAACTTACACTTAAAATGTTTACTATCCTAACCAGAAATTATTATGACAAGAGTCTTCAGAAGATTTCAAATGCCCTGTATCATTGTATAAAGGATTTTTACACAGTGTGGAAGAT
>NW_007846083.1:0-685 GCF_000696425.1 Galeopterus variegatus
TAATTTACACCCTAGACCAACTGGACTTGGCAGATATATAAAGAGCATTTCACCCAACAGCTAAAGAATACACTTTCTTCTCATCAGTTCATGGTACATTCTGCATGATAGGACACATATTAGGTCACAAATCAAGTCTCAGCAAATTTTTAAAAAGTTAAATCATTTTCCAAGTATCTTCTCAGAACGCAATGGCTTAAAACTGGAAATAAACAATAAGCAAAATGCTGGAAGCTATACAAATACATGGAAAATAAATAACAGGCTCCTGAATGACCCATGGGCCCAAGAAGAAATTAAACAGGAAATTAAAAAATTTCCAGAAACTTCACACCAAATCCTGTGGGAAACTGCAAAAGCAGTACTAAAAGGCAAATTTATTGCAGTAAATGCTTATATCAAAAGAATGGAAAGACTTCAAATAAACAACCTAACGCAATGCCTCAAAGAACTTGAAAAACAACAACAATCCAAACCTAAAGGCAGTAGGTGGAAAGAAATAATTAAGATCAGAGCCGAGCTAAATGAAATAGAGACCCAAAAATCAATAGAAAAGATCAACAAAACTAAAATTTGTTTTTTTGAGAAGATAAATAAAATAGACACACCATTAGGTAGATTAACAAAAAAAAAAAAGGAGAGAGAAGACCCAAATAACAAAAATTAGAAATGAAAACGGAGACAT
>NW_007846083.1:6424-6633 GCF_000696425.1 Galeopterus variegatus
AACCACAGTTAAGCTTTTTGAATTTATTATGAATTATTTACTATATCATGAATTTCTCTTCCATTTTTCTATTTTTTTAGGCATAATTTTCTTTTTTATTTCTACATTCTTGGGATGAATACTTAAACTACTGATTGTCAAACTTTATTTTTTGTAATATATGCACTAACGTTACTTAATTTCCCTCTAATCATTGCTATAGGTACATT
>NW_007846084.1:0-685 GCF_000696425.1 Galeopterus variegatus
TTTCTTTCTTTCTTTCTTCCTTCTTTTCTTCTTTCATATTTCTAATAGAAAACTGGGAAAGTCAAATCAAGCCTCACTATACTACTGAATATTAGTTAACTACCTGAAAAATATAAACACAATCCTTGCTCTTTCAATAATTTATTATATTTATTTAGATAATTTTTTCCTATGACCAATTTTGATTTTTTGCTTTTGGAATTCAATGGATGATCATACTCCACATAATTTCTCTCCACTGTGACTTAGTATTTTCAATCAAATTTAATTATTTTGAAAATATTATCTTTAAAATTTTAATCTCAAACAGTGAAGAAAGATAAATGTATAGTTATGTAGGAAAAGGGAGTTGGAAAATTCATAAAAGGGAGTGTATGTATGTATTTGTGGTGCATATCTCGGGGGGGATGTATTTATTTTTTATTTCCATACTGGAGGAAATTAAAATCATAATGAAGGTGAACTAGAAGGCATTTAGAAACTGATTAATTTGAACTTCACAAAGAAGAAAGAGAATAAAAAAATCTCTTACAATAATGAGTATTTTGAATTGATGGGAGTGAGAAAGACATAGGGTAAACAAACTAGAGATCGACATTCAACTTGGATAATCACAAACAGAAAGAGATCAATACTCTCACTATTATCAACAAAATTTACAGCTTCATGGAAGACATACAAATAA
>NW_007846085.1:0-685 GCF_000696425.1 Galeopterus variegatus
GGTTGATGATGTTCCATAAATCCCTTAGGCTCTGCTTACTTTTCTTTATTCTTTTTTTTTCTGCTCCTCACACTTGATAATTTCAGATGACCTGTCTTGAAGTTCACCTATTCTTTTCCTGATTTAATCTGGTGTTCACTATGCTTTTGGTGTAATATGTAATGAATCAATGTCAAATAAATGTCATGAAGCTTTTCCTTTATATTTTTCCTCCAAGAGTTTTATGGCCTTAGCTCTTACTTTTAGGTTTTTAGGCCATTTTGAATCAATTTTGTATAAGTTGTAAGGTAAGGCTCCAATTTAATTCTTTTGCATGTAGATATTCAGTTTTTTCAATACCATATGTTAAAAAAATAGTTCTTTCCCCATCAAATAGTCCTTCCTCCTTGTTGAAAATCATTTGGCCACATATGTGAAGATTTATTTCTGGACTTTCTATTTTGTTCCATTGGTATATGCCTGTTCTTATGCCAGTACCACATTGTTTTGATTACTGTAATTTGTAGTAAATTATAATATCATGGACTGGAGAGCTTCAAATTTATTCTTATTTTCAATCATTTTGACTGTTTGGGATCCCTTGAGATTTCATATAAATTTAAGGATGGATTTTGCTATTTCTCAAAAAAAGTCATATAGGGATTGCATTGTATATACAGATTGCTTCAAAAGGTGTTGACATCTT
>NW_007846086.1:0-685 GCF_000696425.1 Galeopterus variegatus
GCTGGTTTCCCGTTTGCTGCAGAACCACAGAGGCCTTTCTGGCCCAGAGGCAGGTCTGGTCTCTCCAGTCCTAGCATCTCCATCCAGAATGACGGCAACACATGCATGTGTTTCCAGTGTAGAAGGAAGGGCCGTGCCCTGGACCCTCGCCTCTGATGGGAGTGTGTTTTCCCGGGAAGTGCCAAGGATTCTCCCAGCGGCTCACCCAGATTTCCTGGGGCGAGATTCTCATTGCGCCTCCCTCAGAGTAAATGTGGTATGCCTTTTGAACTCTGTCCTCACTCTTGGGACCCTTGGAATTCAGGACCTACCTGGACGGCCACTACCCCACGTCAGTGTGGCCTCCCCGTTCCGGTCCTGGAGCGGGAGCCCTGGCAGCCACTGGGCTGTCTTCCCCAGGCTTGCGCTCGGTCCGCTTCCAGCCGAGGCTCCCTTGTCATTCCTCACACTCCCTCCAGGTGTCAGTTGCTGAAGTGAGTTTCTGTAGCCGGCAACTACAGAACCCAGACTGGGGCTCTCTCATCCGTCCTTTCAGTGGGTCCTGCCCCCTTTGCCAGCTGCCAGACGGGAAGGCTCCAGTGGGTGGCCATTTATCAGGATCTTCTGAGTTCCCAAGCCTCACATAGCTCAGAGCCCTTGATTAACAAGATCACAGCAGTTTGCATGAGCACGAATTTGGGTCTCT
>NW_007846087.1:0-685 GCF_000696425.1 Galeopterus variegatus
CCAAACAACAAAAAACTGGCAAATCACCTGAAGAGAAATCCCAAATGTCAATATTAATCAAACTCCACATGATGGATGAAAAAATAGACAGAAATCACAATGAAGGGGGAAAAAAAGATGCAGGACATGTATGAGAACTTCAACAAAGAGATAGAAACAATAATAATAATAATAAATAAACAAGTTAAAAACCAAGCAGAGATTCTGGAACTGAAGAATGCATTCAGCAAAATGAAAAATACAACTAAGAGCATAAGCAGCAGGCTAGAACAAGTGGAAGAAAGAATTTCTGAACTAGAAGACAGTGGTTTTTGAATTAACACAGTTGTACCAAAAAAGAAAAAGAAAAAAGAATTTCAAAAATGAAGGAAGCCCATGAGATCTTTCTGATAACCTTAAGTATACAAACATCCATATTAGGGTGTACCAGAAGGGGAAGAGAAAGAAAAAGGCATTGAAAGACAATCTAATGAAATAATAGCTGAAAATTTCCCAAGTATTGAGAGAGATATGGTGCCACAGATCCAAGAAGCTCAAAGATCTCCCAAACAGATTCAGCCCCAAAAGGACCTCCCTGAGACATATTGTAGTCAAATTATCAAAAGTCAAAGACAAAAAAAGAATTCTAAAAACAGAAAGAGAAAAGTTTCAAATCATCTATAAGAGAATCTCCATCAGGATAACA
>NW_007846088.1:0-685 GCF_000696425.1 Galeopterus variegatus
CACTTACATGGGGAAATGGTAAATGGGACTAACCAGGGAGACAGAAGAGATAATAATAAGAGGTATATTCTCTGATGTGCTTAGGCTCATGAACAAAGGGATAAACTGTAGTGGTAAACTGAGAAATTGAAACACGTTTTAAAATTATAATGCATTCTCTTCTTAGGTTGAAATTTTTGCCTAAGTGGGTAGATTGGTTAGTCTGGACACTTGGAGACTTTCAAGCATTCCAAAATGCCTCCAATGAATTTAGAATGCCAAGAATGTGCACAAAATTGGTATTTAAAATTCTAGACTTGCATTTGCTAATCTAATTAAATCAAGTTTTGCCAGACACAGGGTCTGAACTCTACTTCAAATCATGCAGTTGAAAGAGAAATACTCAAAGAATTTGTGTTTCAAAAAAGTGATTATTGCAACACCTTCAATCCCTTCCCTAAGGGGGGCGGGGAATGATTACATGCAATGGACAAAACAGGTAGCAAATGGTTATTTTTGCAAATGTATTTTATTTTCAAAGCCATTTTATGTTTAAACTTGTATTCATGCCTTTACTTATACATTTCCATTCTTCTCAGAAGCACCTACTTATCTATTTCAATTAATTAGATTATCTGATATTTTAAGTCCACTTCTAATATTTCTTATGCTTCTGATGAAGTCTTTAACTCTCTCACATAAATAG
>NW_007846089.1:0-685 GCF_000696425.1 Galeopterus variegatus
CCCTCCTTTCTGAGAACACATCTATTCAAAAAGCCAAAGTTCTTCCTGGGAAGCTACCCAGCAAACACAGAAAAGAGAACAGTTAGATGCAAAACCGGCTAATAATTTGCATGGCTGGGTGCGAAGTGAAAATGCAAGATTCCTTGTTCAAAAAGAAATTTTTAAAAACTGCCATAAATGTACTAAAATACAAAGTTTTTTCCTTTTCTCCATGGTCTCTCTGTCAGACATGTCATGATGGTTTTTATTTGCTCTTTAATATCATCCTAAGAAAATAATAAATAAAATTTTAAATTATTAGTATGAAATTTACTGTTCATCTTTATATTTTGCAATGCCAATTTTACCTGCAAATATAAAAGCATTTAATTGATATGTGGAATCACCAAAATTAGACAATTCATATTTCACAGCTCATACACACATATTCACTTTGTTCTTAGCAGAACAGTGGAAACTCTGCAAAATTTTTAAAAAATACTCAGCTTTTTTTATCTCATTTGTTGATATGTGCACATTCTACCAAAACTTTCTACCTTTGGTTTCTTGATGGGTAAGGAAAGACAGAAAAGTAAAACACCTCCAGATGCCTTGTCTTTCTCTTTCCTTCTATGTTATTTTCAACATAAATAATTACCTAATACAGGGAATTAACACAAGAAAGGATATGATAAGGTTACTTGGT
>NW_007846090.1:0-685 GCF_000696425.1 Galeopterus variegatus
CTTCTGGAGTGATTTTCTTTTTTCACTTAGAACTTGTCATTTAGAGCCAAGTCTGGTGAAGGAGGAACATAATCTAGAGGGGACAGAATTAAAGTATGGAGACTGATTTTCTTGTGTGCCTTGTAAAGCACCCATAAGGCAATTCCAGATGAGGACTTGTATACAAATTTGGAATAATGGTGGGCAGTGATGTTAAGGCAGTCCTTCTGAACTCATTACTTGAAGGATGTCCCTCACCTAAGCCTGACTTTTTTACCATGATTTTTTTTAACATGTAAGTCCCAGTCTTCCATAGTCATCCTCAAGCTGCTGGCCTCCATTCCCTTTTAAGATAGGGAGCACTGGGGAGGAAGGAAAGAGGGAAAGACCAGGGCTTGAAGAAAGGGAGCGGGAAGAGAGAGAAAGGCCAGAAGTGAAAGGACAAGTCGAGGCAGAGAAAAATCAAAGTAGCTTAGAAACATCACAGAGAAATCTTGTAGGCGAGAGACTTTAATTACAGTTTGCTTTTTAAGACATAACTCACAGGACTGTTTGTTTTGTGAAGCAGGGAGAGAGCTCATGAGGCCCACAGTAAACCTCGGTCAGGCTAGGTCATTATTTTTCCTCTGTTCTGAGAAAATGAGTTTAGTAAAATACCTTAGCCTTTTGAAAATTCGAACCATTTTTTGGAACATCGATTTTACTT
>NW_007846091.1:0-685 GCF_000696425.1 Galeopterus variegatus
TATGTTTCCCAATTTTCATTTATTCTGTGCTCAGAACACAGAAGTGACACAGAATCTGCTCGCAGATGGAAATGAGTAACCAGCGACATCACGGCATGACTACACAGCTACGGTGGATTGCAAAGGGGCACATGGCTGCCCAAGAATGCAGGAGGCAGGAGGCTGCAGGGAGGAGCAGCTCCTGACATGGCTATGACGGAGGGCAGGGTCTTCAGCAGTGTGGTGACACACAGAGGTGGTGAGCAGCAGCACTGTGGGAGGGGACCACACACAGCACAGCTGCGGGGGAGCTGCGACCTTCCAAGCATGGCAGAGCACAGGTGTAGAGAAGCCTGTGGTCACACCTGGCAGAGACCGAGACCCAGCCGCACACCTGATCAGCCGAACAGCCAGTTTGCATTTTCCCCAAGGACCAGACTTCACATCTATGATCTCTGTGGTCACCTTGTGTCCTGCACTTAGGAGGGCAATGTTGATTCCAAGTCATGACATTATGCTGTGGGACATGGATCCACGCACCTTGAATTCTGGTTGGGACCATGATCCAGTATAAGTGGCATTGTCTGTGTAACCCAGGAAATGGCTTAGCAGGTGTGAAAGTGTGTGGAAATTGCCACACCCTTCTAGGAGTGATGATCTCTTGTCCTTCAGCCACCTGCTCTTGCTTTCACAGTTCACCCTTCAT
>NW_007846092.1:0-685 GCF_000696425.1 Galeopterus variegatus
GTCTTTAAATTACTCATTTATATAGTACTCACCAAACATCATTTACATGAATACTTATTATTATTATTATTTTTTTGTCTATTTCCGTGTCCGGCAACGGATTGCAACCCTCAGTGTTGCCCCCGTACCGGACCGGGGACCGGCAAACGGGATTGCAACCCTCGGTGTTGCTCCCGCGCCTCGCTCAGCCAGTGAGCGGGAACCGGTCTGCATGTGGGATCCGAACCCTCAGGCGGGAGCGCCACCGCGCTTCCCAAGCGGCACACTTATCCAGTGCGCCACCAGGCCGGCCCTACATGAATACTTATTATACATGAAACACAAATGCTTTATATCTTGCCTTTAAAACATTTACTTAAGAAATGGAAGGAAAAGTATCTTAGAACACAATATGAATTGTTTATATGACTTTGAGGGGAAGGGTCTGTTAGAATAAGTTTTCTGAACAACTACAGCTTACATCTTCAAGAACTGTCTTTTTTCTTTTAACCAATTAAATAACATCTTTTTCCCCAAAATGTATTGCTTGATTTTCTGACACTTCAAGCAGATCATATAGGGTATAATCTATGGGTTCTGTAGGTAATAATTATGCATGTCAGTTCACCAAGAAGTGTTGCCTTTGAGGTTTATTCAAATGCATAGACACAAAGGAGGAGATCAGAAAATGAAGCAGTTTAGCAGT
>NW_007846093.1:0-685 GCF_000696425.1 Galeopterus variegatus
AGTATCTGAGCACAATTAAAACCATATATGATAAGCCTACTACCCATATCATCCTGTTCTTAAGCTTTTCCCTTAAGAACAGGAATTAGCTGGCCAGTTAGCCCACTTTGTTAGAGCATGGTGCTGGTAACACCAAGGTCATGGGTTCAGACCCCTGTCCTCGTCAGCCACCAAAAAAGCAAAAAAAAGAACCACCAAAAATGAGCAGCCAGAACAGGAGCTAGACAAGGATCCCCACTCTCACCACACCTATTCAACATAGTGTTTGAAGTACTAGCCAGAAAAATTAGAGAAGAGAAGGAAATAAAGGGCATCCAGATTGAAAAAGATGAAGTCAAATTGTCCCCGTTTACGGATGATCAGATTCTATATGTTGAACAGCCTAAAGCTTCTACAAAAAAACTCTCAGAGTTGATAAAAGATTTCAGCAAATTAGCAGGATACAAAGTCAACACACAAAAATCAGTAGCATTTCTATATTCCTATAGTGAACATGCAGAAAAAGAAATCAAGAAGGTAGCCCATTTACATTAGCCACTAAAAAAATAAAATACTTAGGAAAAAGGTAACCAAGGATGTGAAAAATCTCTACGAAGAGAACAAATCATTGTTCACTAGCCTGGGCTGGGGGTTCCTTGGCACCTGCCTGTTTTGATGCAGCTGTCTTGGGGCATGTGGGCCCAGT
>NW_007846094.1:0-685 GCF_000696425.1 Galeopterus variegatus
CTAGGAAATCCAGCAATTGTCAAGACACACACCCACCTACAGAGACAGGAAAGCCTTTCCATACAAATCTTGTAGAGTCTAGGTGGGTGAATTAGTGAACACCTAATTACAGAATTTACAGAATTCATTTTTACTTATTTTAAGCGCATTTCAGTTGCAGAGGCATTATCCTTGAATAGGCCAATAACTGTAAACATACTCTCAGTATTCAATAAGCAAATAGCTGTGTCTGTGTACAGGGAAATTTAAGAGTTTTAAGCTTTTGTTCTGAAATACATTCTATAGATGATCATTCTGCACTGTGTAGGTATGAAGGTTTAGTAGACAAGGATAAACTTCAGCCCAACCCTAGTCATAATAAACAAAATTCTCAAGTTAGTAAAATCTTTGAAATCCCAGTACATTTTAATGTGTTAAAAAGTTCACCTAACCGAATGTCAGTTTTCACTTCATAGCAGTAATGTATGTTTCAGCGTTGTAAAAGATTTTACAACTACATGCACATACTAGGATGTATGACTTTCAAAACTATCAAGCATGTATTTCCTTTCATTATAAAATACTCATTTGATTTTATTATAATACTCATAAAAACCTGTTTTGCAATATTTTAATGATGATATAGTAAATGAGGAATTCTCGATTATTTCCCAGAAAACATTAATTAAAATCTCAAAGCATTCAT
>NW_007846095.1:0-685 GCF_000696425.1 Galeopterus variegatus
AGGGAACCCAGTATACGCACCAGAGCATTAAAGATGAGGAAATTGACTTGGAGTTACGGAACCCAAGTTCCAACCTAAGTGTTTCAGTCCATCTTTGAATAAATTCACATTCACATCTAATTAATTCACTTTTTCATTTAAATAACTTTAAATTAACTAATCAACCCAATAACTTTAAATTAACTAATCAACCCACGTAGTGAAATATGTGCCCCACAAATCTCTGATATGTTACAACCATTCTCAGGAAATACCCTACATTCTCTTCAACCCCTGATAGAAGCAACTGTTAAAACTCTTGTCTTCACAAGGAATTTTAAGTATTTATTAACGCATCCAACTCGCAGGTGAGATTTTCAAAAAGCTATGGAGTGGATTTTATGGTTATTAATCCATAAGATTTCACTTTAGAGCACAATATGGGAATGGATTCTCTAATTGAACCAAAATTTTCCTTTAAAATCTCTTAAAGTGACACAATAGGCAACTTCAGCAATACATTTCAGTGCATATAACTGAGCACTTGACATGTGCATGACACAACGTTCTTAGATAGTTAAAAAAAAAAAAGTACATAGTCCAAATAAAAGAAAATTAAACTTATGAAAGAAGGAAAGAGAATCCGAAGTACAGAACACCAGGGGAAATCATGCTTCATGATAAAAAATAATTTTAAAAAAAGGCA
>NW_007846096.1:0-685 GCF_000696425.1 Galeopterus variegatus
CGCGGCGGGCGACTAGTCCCCGCCCCCACCTGCTGCCACCGCCCGCGCTTCACAACAAAGCCCGCTGCCGAGTCGCGGCCCTCCGCCCACACGGTGCCCAGGACATCTCTCCCTTACCGGCCTCCGCTTCCGAGAGCTCAGCCCTCTTAGGACGGTCTGTGGCTTCGGCCTTGCACAGAAACACCGAGGAAACGGACACCAACTTGCCTGAAAGCGGCGTCGAAATGGCCTCGACTGCGGCCCGGCGGGGGCAGAGTCAGCGCTCGCGCACATGCGCAGAAGGCGAGCGGGGGGAGGGGCGAGGGTGCGCCGCGGGAGGAGGCGGGGCTGCAGCAACCTCCCGTCGCCCCGCGCCCCGTCGCCTGGGAGATCCTGGCCCGGGGCGCCCCGGTCCCGCCTCTTCCTGTAACTCGTTGCCCTCTTCTGCGCAGTTTAGGCAGCTTAGGGCCTGTAGCATTTTGATGCAGCAAAATGTTTCACAGCTTCTGTCACAGGGACCTCTGGTGAGACAGGTGCCCTTCGAAAACAGAGTGAGAATCTTGTTGCTAACTTCATAGGGTTGTTGAGATGATTAAATGACAGGGCACATGAAGGGGGCTTAATTCAGTACCTGGCACAATAACCGGTGGTGTTATTGTAGTGACTCAGGTACTCTGAACACCAACATCTCTTGAAAGAAATAAGC
>NW_007846097.1:0-685 GCF_000696425.1 Galeopterus variegatus
TTAACAGAGGTCAGGTCTTTAAGAAAATAGACTAGAAAAACAAAGCCAAGGAAGACCAGTGGGGGGGGGGCAGATATACCACTGGAGAAACACTTGTGAAGGTCACAGCACTGAGTCACAGGCCCACTAAAATATTGAGGTTTCATCAGACTACAGAACACCCCCCCCTTCCACTCACCTTACCACCACAATGACAGGGCTCCAGTATAATGACTGCAGATTACAGCTAAAAGAGCTGCAAGATGCAGACTCACTTTGAGGAGGCGTACTTAGGGAAGCTTAGGCTTAGTTGAGGGAAGGCAAAAATAAACACACTGGGAGAATTTGAAGCCTCTGGGGCAGCTACAGCAAACATTAAACATAGCCTGATCCTACCTAGATGACTATAAATCTTCACACTAAAGGCCTATTTAACTCAGTTCTTATTACCTGATACAATACAACTAGCTTTCAACATAAGGTTTCAAGTCATACTAAAAGGCAAGAAAAAAACACTCTGAAAAGAAAACACCATAATCAGAACCAAATTTAAATATGATGCAGATTTTGGAATTATCAGAAAGGAAATTAAAGATAACTGTGTTTAATATGCTAAGAACTCTGATGTCAAAAGTAGACAACATACAAGAACAAATAAATAAGCAGAGTTGGGGACTCTAAGAAAGAATCAAAAGGAAATGCTAGA
>NW_007846098.1:0-685 GCF_000696425.1 Galeopterus variegatus
CCTCGGCGGGAGCGCCACCGCGCTCCCAAGCGGCGCACTGTAGCAGTGCGCCACCGGGCCACCCCGGCCCTTATTTTTAAAAAAATTTTTATTGGTGGCTGGCCGGTACAGAGATTGAACCTTGGACCTTGGTGTTATCAGCACCATGCTCTAACCAACTGAGTGAAACAGCCAGTCCCATGTTTTGTTTTTCTTCTGTGATTTTTTTTTGTTGGTGATACTGTGTTTTTTTTGTTTATTTTTTTCTGTGATTTTAGAGATGAGTATAAATGCTGTTCTGAGATAGCTCCAACAACTGTAATGTGATGAGATAGTATCATGATTTCTATGGGTGACAGAGTCACAGGCACTGCAGAAACCACCTACATTCATAATTGAAGAAAATGCTAGATTCCAGTTAAAGGTTAATTTATTTTATTTTACTTTTTTTTCCTTTTTGTCTTTTTTCGTGACCGGTAACGGGATCGCAACCCTCGGTGTCGCGCCCGTACCGCGGCCGGCAATGGGATCGCAACCCTCGGTGTCGCGTCTGCACCGCGCTCAACCAGTGAGCGGACCGGTCTCTATATGGGATCCAAATCCTCGGCGGGAGCACCGTCCGCTCTCAAGTGCCGCACTTTACCAAGTGCGCCACCGGGCCAGCCCCAAAGGTTAATTTAAATAAAGCTGTAATTACCCTCTCAGG
>NW_007846099.1:0-685 GCF_000696425.1 Galeopterus variegatus
TTTTTTTTTTATAGAGAAAATAGAAGAAAATATGCCCAATACATGTCACATAGGACTATCATTTATCACTGAAGAAGAATTTGCAATATATTGTTCCACTATGGAATGTTATGTATAGAAATTTAATGGACATTCATTAAATTTCTTTTTAAGAACAATACTTAGTAAAGCATTGAAAGTTGCTTTGTAGTTACACTGATAATATGGTTTTACTTGCACTTCACATGTCAATTAAATGGGCTTTAAAAATTACCTTGCCAAAATTTATATAAAAGAAAACAAGTTGTTGTCGTTATTGGTTTTCCTCTAAGATATCTTAAGTAGAATGATCTAAAAAATAGCTCACAAATACATTGAAAAGTGTTGATTCAAATTATGTTTAGTGAGTAGATTTAGCATAAAGAAAGGTTTTTTAATTTTAATTTTTTACTTAAACATAGTTGATTGTACATATCACATATCTGTGGGGTACAGAGTTGAATTTTAATATCTGTGTGCAATATGTGATGCTCAAATCAGGATAATTAGTATATTCAACATTATACAATGTGATCATTTTTCATGGCCCTTTACCAATTCCCCCCTTACCCTGTCCCTTTCCCCCTTTCCCACCTCTGGTAACCTCAGTTCTGTTTTCTCCTTTTGAAAGTTGAATGTATTATTGTGATTGTTGTTTCTTTCTTTC
>NW_007846100.1:0-685 GCF_000696425.1 Galeopterus variegatus
TTTGAGATTTATTAACCTTTGGTGGTGTACTTTCTAGGTTTCTTGTATTTCTGGTATCTTTCTTTTGATGTTTATTCATTTTGGCAGGGGGTTTCACAGTGCCCAGGTTATACCCTATTGGCTCAGTTGGCCTCTAGTGACTTGTGTGTGTGGTTGCCTCGAGTCTTGGGCCTCTCCAGGGAGGCTCGTCTCTGGTCAGTCTGGACTCTGCTGGACTGCTGGATCCCACTGTGTTGACCCCACAGGTTGTGTGTTTTCTGCCGAGTCTGCACGCTAGGTGGGGGAGTTGGATCTTACCGGGTGGCCTGCAAGGTGTGTTTTTTTTCCTGCTGAGTCTCCACCTCCGTAACCAGACACCTCCCCTCTCTGAGCTGGGGTGTGTCTACTGCAACCCTGTCTGTCAGCTGTGTCCTCAAGCGCCCACTCAGCTCGGCCCAGCCCATGAATACTTTCAGGTTTCTCCTGGACGCAGTCTACCCGTCGCTCTGGGTGGCTTTGTAGCACTGAGTGGGGGTTTCTCAGTGTGAGCACCTCAGAGGAGGACCCCACAGCACACAGTTCCTCTTTGAATCCCCCCGGCAGCGCGGATTGACTCCCGCACCCACCAGAATTCAGCTCTCTGGTAGGCTCAAGTAAGCCCGGGAGCGTTCCAACCACACTTTTCCTAACCAAAAATCGGCTAGGC
>NW_007846101.1:0-685 GCF_000696425.1 Galeopterus variegatus
TTAGAAAATGGAAGAAAGGTAATCCTTGTCATAAAGTGCCAGCAAACTTGGCCAAATTTTGTTCTACCATTGGTTGGAAAGTAGAACTTGTAAATGATGAACTTGAATACTTACCCGAGGACATTTTCAAGCAATGTGTTGAAGGTAGAGAGTGATTTTTTCTTGCTGCTTATATTAAATGTGAGAGAAAAGCAATCAGTTGAGTGAAGAACTATTAAGCAAAATGGAAAAAGACTTGATGATATGAGAAATTCTCAGCCTATCTAGATTGAAAAAGATGTTAAAATTGGGAAATTCATTGTTAGAAAGATGTGCTCCAGAAAGTAGACCAAAGGTGTGGTTGGACAACCTTTTGATAATGCTGAAGAGATTGGGCATGTATCTTATGGATTACTTTAAACATCTCAGCAGAAGCTGCGAATAGAGATGGGGTTATTCAGGGAAGATCTGCGGAGAACCTTCTTGTTTAATAGCATGAACCCCATAACATATATAGGAGACCCACAGACTTTTTGAGAATACTATTCCAGAAGAAACACTGCCAGCTTGGACTAAAAGGGACAGAGAAATGATAAAATAAAGGAGGGCTGTTGGACTTTAAAAATTCTACAGGCTGGGGCCGGTCCGGTGGCGCACTGGATAAGTGCGCCGTTTGGGAAGCGCGGCGGCGCTCCCGCCCGAGGGT
>NW_007846102.1:0-685 GCF_000696425.1 Galeopterus variegatus
GAAGCAAAGACTTCAATATTAATTTTCTGGACTTGATGCTTTCTTTCCTGGTTTTAAGCCTTCTACTATGCAGCTAATTTTTAGTCACCACAAGTAGCTCACAGTTACCCTGGAATTCTTTTATAGTTATTTTAACTTTAGAATCATAGGATTTATTTCACACTTGATACTTAGGTCCTTTCCTTAGATGAAGAATGTTTAGATTCACCATGGAATAAGCCACAAGAGACAAAAGAGATGCAAGTTAGTGAATGTCCATGTAGTATTTCAAAATTCAGTAAGAGATCCATGTACACAGGATATTTAGTGTGGAGCTATAAATTCTAAAAATAGACTTAAAAGTTAAAAATATTACACTCCTTTCAATTTTAGGAAATAGGCATTTTATGATAATCTATGATGACTGCAATTAATTGATCCCCTTCTGTAAACCTGGGACACTATTTCTCCCTCTTTTGTGGTACTAATTATATTTTATTTCGGTTGTTGCTCTCCTCTTCTAGATTGTGTATATTCTAAATGAGGATATGCACCTGGCTGGTGGTTGTATCTTCCCTAGTTTCTCACAGGATGCCTTGCATACTCAATAATACGTGCACAGGTAGTAATAAACCTATTAAATAACAGCTTCTCTCCTTATTACATTGTCATATAGGTTTCTAAGGGGCAATAATTTATTTCATAA
>NW_007846103.1:0-685 GCF_000696425.1 Galeopterus variegatus
GGCGCACTGTAGCAGTGCGCCACCAGGCCAGCCCTTTCACAACATTTTAAAATTAGCAGTAACTTTGCTGTGTTTTATAAGAAAACAGAAAAAATCTAAAAGGGAACTGTAAAGATCATCTTAGCCAAAAATAACGTAACAAAGGCATTCATAGGAAATTTCTCCTAGGACCTTTCTTACTCTGAATTTTGTTGTTTTTATTCACAATTCTGTCAGATTTCTCATACTACACCATATTAAAAAGGTATTGGGGGACATGAGCAGCACACTTAATTCAATAAAAAGTTATATCTGATAGTAATGTAGGATTGTGGGAAGAACAGAACAATTATAGAAGTTATAAAAAAACTAGAAAAAATTAGTCTGGGTATATTTGGGAGGGGCAAAATGTCATGTGTTAACTACATTACTAAGTACGATGATCCTCATTAAGATAAAGTTAAACTGTTTGAAACCTCATTTCAACATATTAGAGAGATTTCCACTCAAAATCATAACATTATGAAATATTACGTGCTTAAAGAAGTGTTTCTTATTTTTTGGTTATGCCAGATAAATTAAGCATTTCTACACTTAAAATTCTTACTTGTAGACTAAACCTAGTTATTAAATTAAAAGCTTTTGCACTCTTGTAATTCTGTAACCAAAGAAAAGTGTTTTTCCATCGGTCTAGATTTTTAGTGTC
>NW_007846104.1:0-685 GCF_000696425.1 Galeopterus variegatus
TGGCCAGGAGCAGGAGCGGGCACGCGTGGGTAACAAAGCAGGTGCTGCCGTGGGCTCAAGCGGGGTGAGAAGCAGACGAGGCCACGGGTTTGGGGCCGTGGCTGGTGGCTATGGCCTACGTAAGGGCTGTTTAGGCTGAGGGACAGAAGTAAGGGGAGGACAAGGGGCCTGTGAGTCTGGACAACTCTTTGAAGAAGTGTCTGTGAAGTGGGAGAAAGACTGTGGGGGTAAAAAAAGAAAGTCTGTGAAGTGGGAGAAAGGGAGCCTGAGGAGACATCGTCCAGGAAATAAGAATCTTTGTTTGAAGACGAGACATTCCCGAACACATTAAAACTGATGAGAGGAAGGATCCAGTAGAGAGGAAAAGGTCGAATATACAGGAGAAGGGACAGTCAGCGAGGTAGGGCGCCTGGGTCAGGCTCCCCTGTGGTTCGTGTTCACTGAGAGGTAACCGGGGTGCCACTGCTGGTGGGCAGGGGCAGTGGGGGCTTGGAGGTGGGAGCCCTTGGAGAAGGTTGGAGTTAGTCGCAGAGAAAAGAATGAGTGACCAGAGAAAAATGGAGTGGCCCAGTGGGGTGGAGGTTGGAGATCATGGACTGACAGGAGAGAGTCGGTGGAAGACCTGACCAGCGCAGGGTAGGCGGTGTCGGCGGAAGGCAAGGATGGTGTGGGTGGCCGGTACGGG
>NW_007846105.1:0-685 GCF_000696425.1 Galeopterus variegatus
ACTCAACCCAAACCCTTCCTTTGGCTGTTCCCAGGAAGCTGCTACTTTGGCCACTATCTCTCTTTTACTTCCCAACAGCCTTTAACCCATTTATATTAAATCCTTTCTGGCAAAATACCTGGGGTAGTTTTGTTTTTCCTTACTGGATTTTGACTGATTTAGAATTAGAATAACTTCCATGGGAAAAGATGAGGTTCAGCTTTTACCTGTTGAACTTGAGGAGCTATAGGACAACTGAATTTCAAGTCTAGCAGGCAACTAGAAATCTTAGGCTGATGTTCAAAAACGATGTTAACACTAGAAATAGCAGAATCATGTGTTTCCTCATTTACATAAAACTGGAATTGGTATAAACAATCACTTCTAGCTTTAAATTTTCTGACATAAATACAAATAGATACTTTTTAAAATAAAGATGGTTTGGGCCATAAGAATAGCTGAAGGGCTGACTTGATTCTGGGTATCTTAAGTTATGAAGCAATCAGGAAAGTATCACAAAATCAGAGAAAAATCTTCAAGCTTTGTGCTGTCAATTAAACCAGAAATTTCATGTGGCAATGTGGCCTCCAAAGTGTTTAGAGTGATGGCAGAAGTGCACATGTCTCTATTATTTTGAGGGGCTTGAGTGAAATTGGAGTTGTTAAATGCTGTAATGTCCTACAACTGAAGGGCTTGGAATGGATGA
>NW_007846106.1:0-685 GCF_000696425.1 Galeopterus variegatus
TACTTGTAACCGGATAGGACTACTTTGTGTGACCATATTATCCCTCAGTCGAGGTGTGAATATGATCATTTGATACCTTCTATTAGCCAAAAGTCTCTTTCCCCCTAAGGCTGTAACCATAATTTCATAGCCCACAGTAACTTAGTAAATGTGTTGCGTTAAGCTCTTGGTACTGGGGAAGATGTTTACCCTCCCACCTAACAGCACCTAGCCTGTCATGCCTCCCGAGCAGCAGAGGTCATGAGAAGAGACCCTTGGTACAGTAGGATCAGTTCTTGCTCTGGTGGTATTTTCACCCACTCCCCTAATGTGGCTTTTGAGGTGTTTGCGCGTGAGCAGGCTCCTGCGAATTTACGTGGCCCTGTCACCTGAGCCTCAGGACTTTCTGAGCAGCATCACGGCAGTCCTCATGGCAGCTGTGTAGAGCAGCTGTAGAAATGCTCTAGCGTTTCCTCTTTCAAGAAGATCTGAGCCCTGGGACTCTTGTCCAGAGTCCTGAAATGGGTCAGTACTGTAACAGGGAAGTCATCTCTCTGCTGTCTTTGTACGATGGTACCAGGGGTGCTGGGAGAGGAGGGAGACACAGCCTTGATTCTTTTCCCTTTGGTGTACTCTGTACTGTCGAGATTTCCTGGAAAGCTCTCATTAAATGCCCACATTAAGGGCATTTTTATATTGATTTTTT
>NW_007846107.1:0-685 GCF_000696425.1 Galeopterus variegatus
TTTTTTTTTATTTCAGATGATGTATTTTTTTGTAGTTCTAAAATTTCTGTTTGGTTCTTTCTAAATATTTTCTATTTCTCTCCTGAAATTTTATGTCTTTTCATTCATTGCAATCTTACTTCTTTTTTATGATATCTGAGTCATCTCAGCGTTGGCCTCTGGTGATTATCTTTCCTCTTGAAAATGGGTCACATTTCTCTGGTTCTTCATATGTCAAATAATTTTTAATTTTGCTCTGGACATTGTTAATTATTATTAATTGTAAATTAATGAAGAAATGACCTTTCCTTGTGTAGTCTAGCAGAAAAGCAACTTAGAATCATAACTTAGAGATTTTGGTAATAGAGTTGTTAGTATAAAGAATTTAAGAATGTGAAAATACCTTTTTTTGGTTGTTTTCTCATGCATAAATAAGCATCTTTGATTATTTCTTCTATAAGTTCTCCTTTGGAGGAAAACTCTCCCAAGCCAACCAAACACTTCTTTGAACATTTTGATTTTACTTTTATGATAGTAATTATCTTATTACATTATAATATTTTATCTACTTTCTTTCTTATTTTTTGAGCACAATGATAGCAGGGACAGTGTCTTATTTTCACCTTTATTACCTTAGCACCAGGCACAAAGTTTGCCCCTAGCACATTTCACAAAGGATACATGATTGAATGGCCAAGCAAATTTT
>NW_007846108.1:0-685 GCF_000696425.1 Galeopterus variegatus
CTATAATTACTCTTCCCATGATAGTTTCAAGTCAGTTCCTTGAAACTAATTTTTCAAATGAGTTCACATTTTCTAAAAGCATTATAATTTTCAATAACTTCAAAACTCTGTAATGCATCCTAACAAGAATGGTCCTTAAGAATCCATGGCCTGGGCAAAAGGGGCACACATGTCCGTTTCAAGTCATTTCTACCACAGACGGGAAGTTCCTGCTCTTTCCCTTCATTGCTGTTTTTCATCTAGAAAAAAAATTTGTCATCTATAAAAACATAGCATTTGCTTTTTTTATCCTCATAAGTGCACATATATTCTGAGACTGGTGAAAAAAAAATAACATTCAGCCCAATTTCTTAAGTGGTATGCAACTAAAGAGGTAAAATGCACGTGTCGTTATGTACCTCAAGAGCTGAAAAATAAACTGATGAAGAGCACAATCAAGGACAAAGCTCAGTTTAAATGAGGCTTCTGCCGCCGTTTGACTGGGGAAGGCCACCTCCCTCAGGACCTGTGGACTCCCAGCCCCATCAGCACCCAGATCCACCTGCCTCCTGGGCATCTCCCCTGGTCAGCTCCTCTACTCGCAGACTCTCATGGCCGCTCATGTGACCCGGCACATCCTATTTTTCTACCCCAGACACTTCCAGGCCTGAGATCCAGCAGCTAGTTCTCCACTGACACCCACAGA
>NW_007846109.1:0-685 GCF_000696425.1 Galeopterus variegatus
GAGCAAGAAGAACTGATACAGAAAGAAAACAGGGAGAGACAGTCTAAAATTTAAAGACAGAATAAAATGTATGAGTATTAGACTAAAGGAAATAGAAATCAAGTCAATTATTTGGTAAAACAAGAACACAGGGTGCATTTGAGCCCTTATTTAAAATACTACATCACAACAAAATCCAGCAAAATGAAAAATCAAGCTGAAAGGATTGGAAGTGAACATTCAATCTATTTAAATCAGATAATTATGTATGCAAAACAGAATAAATATTGCAAACCTTGAAATATAGAATAATCTAAGTATATATATGGAAAAATATGTGTAAATATCAAGAGCTAGAGAATATAAAGAAGATTGGAGATGTGTGATTGCATGAATTCTTCCTCTTTCAATAGATGCTTTTAACGATGATAAATTAAGTAGAAACAATAAATGAGGTAAATTTTTAAGTAATTGAGATTATAGGGAACTACTGAAAGAATTAAAAAGCAATATAACTAATTAAAATTCCAAGACAGTAGAAATTATGTAATGTACATACTCTGATCAAACTGAAATAAAACGATTACATTTATCACTTGGAAATTTAGAAACTCTCTCTTAAACATAGATGAAAAGGAGATAACAAAAATTAATTACAGAATTATAATAAGGAGAGAACTATGTATCAAAACTTATAAATAGCTGA
>NW_007846110.1:0-685 GCF_000696425.1 Galeopterus variegatus
TCCTTTAAGAAGATAACATAAAATTCTACCATAGAATTTTGTGAAGAAATATGTAGATGAGACTAGAAGAGAATTTAGAAGTCTATTTAAGACAACTAAGTGGATGCCAGAAAATTTGAGACCATTTAGTTAAATAGGTAAATTTTAGTCTAGTTTTTGTTTCTCAAATGGCTTACTGAGCTCAAGGGCTGAGCCACCAATCAGAGATGAAACCATTTGACTCTTGAGGTTTTGAGGAAAAGAATAGTAGACCCAAAAGGGGTCTGATTGGCACCATGGCTGCTTTTCTTCATAAAACTCCAGAGTCTTCAGAGAAAAAGAGGAGCAGATGCAGTCAAGAAAAGAACCACTGCTTTTAAGAGAGGAGAGAAGCATTGTGCAAATAAGAAAGAAAAACATGCTCAAACGTTACCAACACTGTAAAGAAACATTAACTTCTTTTACTTTAGATTGTCCAATTTAAAGTTCTGTCACTGGCAAAGATTAAGTTTTATCCTTTTTTGGTGACATAACATGTCTTTGTTAAGGTCATGGATAGTTCTCAGAGTGACTTGACATAGATTCCTAGTTGTTAGGTGGGAATCCTTAATGAGACCCATTGCATAAATAACCAGTGACCAATTTGTTTCCAAATTTTTATGTTAAGGCTCCCTTCCTTGAGGTATCAAGGACATGGTTGTTTAAT
>NW_007846111.1:0-685 GCF_000696425.1 Galeopterus variegatus
TGTTGTCAGCACCACGCTCTCCCAAGTGAGCTAACCGGTCATCCCTATATAGGGATCCGAAACCCGTGGCCTTGGTGTTATCACCATTACACCCTCCCACGTGAGCCACAGGCCGGCCCTTGCATCTCTGATTTTCAAACTTTTTCAGCAGTACGATTCTTTTATCAAGCTAAATTATATGTTTAATTCCACTATATAAAAAAGAGATGAGAGGAGAATCATATAGGATGTGGTAGGGAAGGGCCAGATCAGAGAGGGCCTTATAGTAGTGGTAAGAAATTCGGATTTTATTCTAAGTGTGATGGGAAGTCTTTAGAGGGTTCTGATCAGGGAGTATTGTGATGTCAATTGTATTTTTAAAAGATCACTCTGGATAAAAATAACATCAGCTTGTATTAGAGTAAAGAGTGAAGACAGGGAGTTGAGGTAGAAGCTATTGCAGCAGTTCAGATGAAGAATGAGGGTTGTTTGGAATAGGGTAGTACTGAAGGGACAGATCAGGTGTAGGGTTGCCAGCTTTTATAGGATTTGGAAAGAGAGGAGATGGTGTGAAATGGCGTTTAGGAAACCGGGAAAGTGAATGTTCTGGGGAGTACCGTTCAATTGTCTGCAACTTCCAGTGCTCACTGGAGTTGCATAGTTATGAGATTAAAGTGAGGCCGCTACAGGGCTGTGTGTTTTTCTC
>NW_007846112.1:0-685 GCF_000696425.1 Galeopterus variegatus
ATTACAACTGATACAACAGAAATACAAAGAATCATTAGAGACTATTATAAACAAATATACAATAACAAACTTGAAAAACTGGAAGAAATGAATAAGTTTCTGGATGTGTGCAAACTACCAAGACTGAATCTAGAAGAAATAGAATAGCTAAAGAGACCAATAACATTCAACAAGATTGAATAACTAGGCAGCAGTCTCCCAACTAAGAAAATTCCAAGACCAGGTGGATTTACTGCTGAATTCTTCCACATTTTTAAAGAGGGATTATTACCAATCCTATTCAAACTTTTCCAAGGAATTGAAATACAGGCCATTCTCCCAAACTCATTCTATGAAGCCAGCATCACCCTGATATGAAAACCACACAAAGATACTACAAAATAAAAATACAGAACCTTATCTCTGATAAACAGACATGCAAAAAGTCTCAACAAAATATGAGCAAATAGAAAAACAACACATCAAAAGAATTATACAACATGGTCAAGTGGGATTCATTCCAGGGATCCAAGGATGCTTCAACCAACATATGCAAGTCAATAAATGTGAAACATCATTTCAGCAAAATTAAGGACAAAAACTATATGATCATGATCAAAAATTGATAGGCACAGAAAAATCATGTGACAAAATTCAACATCCCTTCATGATAAAGACTCTCAGCACATTAGGTATAGAAGGAAAG
>NW_007846113.1:0-685 GCF_000696425.1 Galeopterus variegatus
ACTGTCTCCTTGACACCCTTCTGGCTTCTGCTCATTTACTAGGTCCTAAAGCCAATGTGTCATGCTAATTTTCTATTACAGGAGTGACTTCTAAGTACCATTTTTTTTTTCAGTTATTTTTCACTCTGTAACAATCTACTTCAAACCATGGAAGCTTAAAGCAAAAATCATTTTCTATATTTCACAGATCTCTCGGTTGCCTTGGCTCAACCAGAAATTCATCTGCTGATCCTTCAATTGAAGTCAGATGGCAACAGTGGGGACTGGAGTCATTTGGAGGTTCAACTGGGATGTTGCTCTATGCAGTCTCAAAGCTTCTCCAACAAGTTTCTCTACCTGGTCTCTTTATGTGGGCTCTCCAGTAGGATAGTCATATTTCCCAAATAGCAGTTTGCAGCTTCTAAAAACTACAAAGCAAAAGTTAGCAAGACTTGTATAAGGCTTCTACTGGAACTGGCTTCTATTTACGAAACAGTCATGGCCAGTTGAAGAAAAAGCAAATAAGCTTTACCTCTTAATGTTGGAGTGAAACAAAATTTGTTGCCATTTTAAGTCAAAAAGCATGTCCTTGCTTCATTTCTCACCTCAATAAAATTTTGTATACTTCATCGTTAAGCAGAATGTTTTTTGATGGCGGTTTAAAGAGTTTGGAGGTTCTTTTTTAATAATATTATGAAAAATCCTA
>NW_007846114.1:0-685 GCF_000696425.1 Galeopterus variegatus
CAGCTGCAAAATTTGTGCTTCTCATTGTTTCTAGTCTATGAGGGATTGGTGACCCCTGGCCTCTGTGGGGTGGGGCAAGGGGATCTCTTTCATAAACTAACACTATGAATGCTATCAGGTTATTTTACACTCTTAATGCTTACAGATCGTCAGGCAAAGAAAGACATTATTCTAATGGCGGGTGAATTTGCTGGAGTCTAATGAAATGCTAAAGACATTGCTACATAATAAAGATGAGAAAGTAAGTCTGGAACTAGGAGAATTCACTGAACTACCTCTGGGTACTTCCAAACTTGGTGACAATAAGTAACTGCCTTGGTAAGTCTAGGTAACTAGGAGGTCAGAACCCTCAGGGATCCATGTTTACACAACTCTACTGAACAAGCAAATGAACCAGCTGAAGTTCTAGCCCAACGTGAGGGTAACTGTTGATTGGAAAGGAGATGCCCATGTTTTTGGCAACCAAAATAATAAATGAGATTATATCAAGTTAAAGAGCTTCTGCACAGCAGAAGAAACAATTAACAGAGGTAAAAGACAACCAATAGAGTGGGAGAAAATATTTGCAAAATATACATTTGACAAAGGATTAATATTCAGAATATATAAGGAACTGAAACAGCATTACAACAAAAAAACAAGTAACCCAATTAAAAAATGGGCAAAAGAGCTAAATAGGCATTTC
>NW_007846115.1:0-685 GCF_000696425.1 Galeopterus variegatus
CTTTTAGAATTTTTTTCTTCTTGGTGAAATATAATTTTATATGTATATTTATGTATTTTTAATATTTATAGTTTCAAAAAGGGTGGGTGGTCCACTTCCAGCTCTTCAGATGTATGAAAATGCCTTCATTGAGCCCATCTCTCTTGAGCAAAAGTTGGACTATTAGAGAGATCTACATTAAATTCTTTTTTTCCCAGTTTTTTCAAGATACTGTTTCAATCATTCTTGTATTTAATTTTGCAAATTACTGAATCAAAGTATTGTGTTTTCTTCATTTGGTGATGATCTATCATTTCTATTTCAATGCTTATAGGTGAGTTTCTTATCATCATTTTCAGGTCTCATTTTGACTCTATTATTTTGTCCCTGTTGTTTTGTTAATCATTTTCATTATTTATGGGCTTTTTCAATTGGAGAACTTTCCAGTCCCTTCTTTCCCTCTCTTGGCTTTGGAAAATTCTCAGGCATTATTTCTTCAAATATAAGTTAACTGCTATTGTCACTTACGTTATCTCTTTTTCTCCCCTTTGGAACTCCTAAGCAATGGATTTTGGAACTTCTGAGTCTATATTCTTCATCACTGTCTTCAGCAATTTATTGAGCTTGTCTTACGACAATTAAATTTTTCATTTTAATCATTTTTTGTTAATGTTAATTTTTTGTTGCATTACTCCTATACTTATTT
>NW_007846116.1:0-685 GCF_000696425.1 Galeopterus variegatus
CATGATGAATGAACATTTCATGGGTAGTTCAGGTTCTCTTACATGTGTCAGCAACAAAACGTTTTTGATTCAGGCCTACCTGGATTCTGAATAGGGGAAAAACTGGTTAAACCAGTTTGACTGACATAGGAAATGAAACTAAAAATAGTACATTTTTCAAGTTCAGTGAAGGTTGAAACTGACGATTTAAAATTTCTTAACAATGGCTAAACCATCAAATCTATTCCTTTGTGTTTTCTCCTTCTATAAGAGAAACATTGAAGCAAAGAGTCAAAATACCATTGACTGTGGGAGAGTGGTTGGCTTCTTTCACTTTTCCAAGTTCTCATTTTCTTATTCACTCGGTGTCCATAACAGTCTGGGGACGTTAGAAATTTTTTAAAAAGGTGACATAACTCAGTAGGTCATAGGCCATCAGTTAATGCATTTTCTGCAATAATGTACTCAATGACATTAATGGTGCAATATGCGTTACTTTAAACAATGTAATATAAAAATTCAAGCAAATTTAAAAGAGAATTATATCTAGGGTTTGGGTTCCGGTTCCGGTTAGGGCTAAGGCTAGGTTCAGGGTTCAGGTTCAGGTTAGACAAGATTTGGGTTCGGGTTTGGGTTAAAGTTAGAGCCAGGCTAGGGTCAGGGCCAGGCAGGGGTCAAGGGTCTTCCCACCTGCTGCCTGGTCACC
>NW_007846117.1:0-685 GCF_000696425.1 Galeopterus variegatus
TGATTGTTTTGTGGAGAGCGCTGGACTGAGAGTTTTGTGTTCTCTTCTAGCCCCTACCAGGCCACTAAATTGCTGTGTGTATGTGGCAAGCATTTCACCTGTCTGGGCCTCAGTTTACTCATCTGTAAATGAGGGTGTTAGTCGACGTTTCAGGTCTGCTTCATAGGCTTCCGTGAAAATCCTGATGGTCTAAGAATCTGCTGTTAACTACTCACCCCTTTCTTATTAGGTGTTTATTTTTTCAGATTGGTAATGTTGTCTTCTTATGTATTGTGGCAGGTGGAATAATGGCCCCCCAATATATCTTCATCCTATTCCCTGGAACCTGTGAATTAGTTTCCTTACATGGCAAAAAGACTTTGTAGGTGTAATTAAGTCAAGGATCTTGAGATGGGGAGATTATCCTTGATTATCCTGCTGGGCCCAATGTCATCACAAGGGTCCTTGCAAGAGGGAGCAAGAATGTTGAAATTGGTAAAGTACCACAAAAAATGTTTACATCGTGTAATAATTTTAAAAAAGTGTCAGGGTTAGAGAGAGAATAGATTTGAAGATACTATGTTGCTGGCTTTAAAGTTGGAGGAAGGGGCCCCATACCAAGGAGTGCAGGGAGCTTGTAGAAGCAGGAAAAGGCAAGGAAATAGATTCACCCCTAGAGCCTCCGGAACGAAGCTCTGCCACCCCA
>NW_007846118.1:0-685 GCF_000696425.1 Galeopterus variegatus
GGTGGCGATAGGGGTGGTTCCTTCGGGGTATCTGAGGGAGGATCTGCTCCACGCATCTCTCCTGCCTTGTGGTGGTTGCTGCCGATCCTTGGCATTCTTTGGCATGTGGACAAATCCCTCCAATCTCTGTCTCTGTCCTCATATGGCATTCTCCTTTCTGTGTGTATCTGTGTCTAAATTTCCCTCTTCTTTTAAGGACACCAGTCATATTGTTTTTAGGGCTCATCCTCATCCAGTATGACCTCATTTTAACTTGGTTCCATCTGCAAAGACCCTGTTTCCAAATAAGGTCACATTCACAGGTTCCAGGTGGGCATGAATGCTGGGTGTGGGGTGGGACACTGTTCAACCCAGTACATCTACTTTGCTCAGTTCCACCTAATGGGCTCTTGGACTGAATCATTCATAAAGGAAGGGAGGAGGGCGGGAGGAAGGGTAGAAGGAAGCTCTCTCAGTTGTTTTGAAAAGAATGTTCTCTATTGTCATATTGTTCTTATTTTCTGATCTAAAATTAGGGCACAATGCTGACATCAAGGCTGTCTTGGAAAACTCAGGACTTAGAGGGAGCACAGGATAGCACTCATTGGGATGACATCGGACTTTATGACTCCTCGTGGGGACAGCACCCCTCAAGACACCCCATGCTGCAAAGTATTGCAGCTCCTTACCCTGCCTGTTGAGGAAA
>NW_007846119.1:0-685 GCF_000696425.1 Galeopterus variegatus
GGAATACCAGGAACAGGGGCACTTGGAGGTGTGGATATTCTGAGAAGCCCAGAAGGGTGAATATGGCTCCACAACTCTGATTTCCTTCAGCTAGCAGCATGCTTGTTGTTGGAGAGTATCTGAAATAATGTAAATGAAAATAGTAATGATAATGATCAACTACTCTCATGCAACATGTACCCTGCATTGGGCATCATGCTAAAATATTAAACATATTTATTTAAAACTCCAAGTAACACAATACATTGCAAAACAAGTAGCCCCGTATTTTCTGTGAAGAAATTGAGGTGTATGTTAAGGAACTTGTCTGAGGTTAGATAGATTCTTAATGATGAGCTGGTTTTGAGGTTGATCCTTGAGAGGCTGAAGTTGAATGATGTAGTTTTCTTTAAGATAGAGAGAAAACTCTTCCAAAGTATTATAGAAAATATTCTTTCCACAGTTTCATCATTCTGAAGGTTTGCACTTTTTGATAACACTACTATTACAATTTCATCATTCTGAAGTTTTGCACTTTTCGATAGCACTGCTATAACAATGAATATAAATTTAGCACTAAAAATTGTAAAGAAAGGATCAGGAGAGGTAAAGCCTTTGAGGAGATGATGCCACCATAATTACAGTGTTCAGTCTGAGATGCTAGGAAAGGTCATTTTTATGAGTCAACACAGGAATTTCTGAGTTT
>NW_007846120.1:0-685 GCF_000696425.1 Galeopterus variegatus
AAAGTGACTGCCTGACAACTACAGCTTAAACTGCTCTCTGGGCCGGCCCGTGGCTCACTCAGGGTGAGTGCGGTGCTGATAACACTAAGTCCACGGGTTCGGATCCCATATAGGGATGGCGGTTAGCTCACTAGGTGGGCGTGGTGCTGACAACACCAAGTCAAGGGTTAAGATCCCCTTACCGGTCATCTTTAAAAAAAATAAATAAATAAAATAAAAATAATAAACTGCTCTCAACCTGTGAGAAGCTGCTCCATCTGGCTGGTAACTGCTTGCCCTGATGTTGAGAGGTAACTAGCAGAGGTGGGAAGGCCAGTCCTGCCCCACGACAATCTTGCTTGAGCAGGTTCCCCCAGACAGGGGATTCATGAGAGTGGTGGGAATTCATTTCCATGCCGCCCAGTGACTGGAACTCCAGAAGCCACCAAAATTCTTTACCTTTCTCTGATTTTCTGAGCCCTCTTCTGCTATTTGGTTAGATTGTATCTGCTACTATGTAGGTGCATCCTGGAGGGCTCCTGGCTATGCTTTGTTTCTCTAGTCAGTGAGTTTCTTCTTTGTGCCGACAACAGTGGGGAGAACTGCTTTTATCAATCACTGTGTCAGTGGAAGGGGTTGGCCCCAGTGACTGGGACTAGGAGAAAGTGGACCCTACTGTTCCTCTCTTCTCTTTGTTTGCTTGGTC
>NW_007846121.1:0-685 GCF_000696425.1 Galeopterus variegatus
TAAGACACTTAAGTATGTCTCACATAAATTATCAATTACTCAGTTTAAGCAATTTGCAATGCTTGGTTATGTGGGTATAGAGAAGAGGAAGAGAGCTGATTATTAGATGTGTGGGCACCTAAGAAATGTTCTTGAGGTTCATCAAGAATATTTTTATAATTATGTGAGCACTACACATAGGAGATTCAATATCATAAAAATTCATCTGGAATAGAGATCCCTTGTGTTTGTCATTAGTGCTTGTTAAGGAGACTCAGCACAATTCTTTGCTTTCCTCACCTCTCCAAATCACATACACACACACACACACACAAACAATTTATTCAAGGGGGAGGAGCCAGTGGAGAAGATGGTGGCTGTGATGGTATCAGCAAGAGTGACAGCTGCAGAAAAACAAAAAGAGCACTTATATTCCTGATATCAAACTGAAATCAAGAGCTTTGGCATAATACTTGAGTCATATTCTTATAAATAAATGCTGGTTTCTAAAGTATTTCTGTAAATAGTGTCAGGCAGAAATCCATAACTAAGCAAATAATAGTTCCTTTTATAATTTTATAAAACCCTGGGGACAATATAGTTATTTTTTATTTTGTTTTGTTTTGTTTCACATAATTGGAAATATCCCAGAGCTATTCAAGATCCCATGCATTGAAACTTTCCAAGCTTGTCATCAACCTTAAAA
>NW_007846122.1:0-685 GCF_000696425.1 Galeopterus variegatus
TCCACTATCTTCTGGCCCTGCGAGAGGGCTTCGTAATGACCTGCTAGCGAATAGAGAGCTTCTTCAGTTTGCATATCACACAGTGAAAGCCTGTGGGTGTTTCTAAGGATTTGATATCCAGCTGGACATTAAATATATAATATCTGGAACTCATACATTGTTGTAAATTTTCTGCTGGAAGAGTTTAAAGACATCCCTCAGAGATGTGCCCCTAACTTGGGTTGGATGAAATTGGGCTAGGATATTTGGCCAAATGAGTGGGGTCTCCTGCCCAGTCATTCCCCTCCCACATCCTCCTGCCTGGCAAAGCCAACTCGTTAGGGAGGCTGGAATATAACCCACCCTGTTCTTTCAATGAGACTTAAGGGGAAGTGATAGGGACTTCTGGGAGCAATTTTCATGGCTGAGAAAAGGAGAGACACGTGAGAAGAAACCCCATGTCTCCCTTCCTGCTTTTTATCATTGCCATCTGAGGGCCACAGATTTGGAGTCTAACTGGATAGATAGTCTGGAAGTACCTTCCTTCCTTTTTCTTAAGCAAGATAAACAAATATCCTTACTGTTTAAAAGTCTTTTAGTCAAGCGTTCTGCAATTTGCAGCCAAATGCATTCTAACCAATAGTTAAAGTGGATTATCTAATTTACCTGCTAGAACTGAACTGTTAGAACTCATGGTTATCAAAAC
>NW_007846123.1:0-685 GCF_000696425.1 Galeopterus variegatus
TAGATTTTATCTGAGGAGTAACTTCCACATACTCAAAGAGGCCCAAATGGACTCCACTGGGTGGTAGTGGGTATTGCTTACTGTCATGGTGTCTGCACCAGTGCTGTGGCACATGGTAGGAGGGACACATTTGGGAGGTGGCATTAGCAGTGTTTGAGAACATGGACTTAGAGGCAGACAGACTTGAGTTTGAATCCCAGAGACAACACCTATTGAATATATGACCTTTACCAGGTTTCTTAGGCTCAGTGATTTCACCATTAAAATGGTCATAGTAAAGCCCACATCACAGGGTTGCTGTGGTAATTAAATAAGATAATAGATATAGAGTGTTTGTAGAGCCTGATACAAAGTTAAGTGAGTTCATGTATAATAGTTGCTGTTTGTGTTGTGATGATCATGATGATGATAATGAACAAACTTCTCTGAACCCTCGACTTGCTCATCTGTAAAATGCTAATAATAATAATGCTTATCTTTTAGAGTTTGGGGAGTCTGAGAGACATCACGTACATAGACACAATATACAGAGGAAACGCCACAAAAGATCTTCTCTTCTCCCCACCTATTTCATAATTATGTCAGCTTTTGATTCTGATCCAGCTGTAGGAGACCACTTGGGATATCTCCTTCAATTGTTCCCTGCCTCCCAAGGTTGCTGAGGGGTGAATGAGTTGATGTAAAC
>NW_007846124.1:0-685 GCF_000696425.1 Galeopterus variegatus
GGAGCTTACTATGTCTGCCATGACCCCAGACCACCCGACCTCCTTCATTCTGGCCCCTGGGGGTCCCAGCGGCTGCAAAGCTGGAGCTCTGCTTCCCTTCAAGAATGTATCTCCTTTTGTGCTTTTCACTTCTCCACCTGGTGTCTGGACTGCAAATTACAGGAAATGATGATGCATCTGTTCTCCCCACTGAACAAAGAGGTTGGTTGCAGCAGTAGCAGGTGACAGGGTCTTCCCCAAGCTCCAGGAATGCTCCCCCTACTGACCCAGCTCCCCTGGCTGCCACCAGGGTTCAAGCTGGCCACTGCCCTGGAAGAAGCTTCCCCAGGGACAGGCTCACAGGCTTTGCTCAGAGGCTGTGGTGCAGGGAGAGGAATGATGCACCCACTGACTTCAGGATTAAAGAAAATTATGGCACAGAAAGAGTGTGGTCTCCTCTGGAATTCTAATAAGCACAGAGGCAGAAGGAGGCAAAGAGCCACAGGTTTAAGAACAGCCTGACACAGACCTGATAGCCTGGCCAGGCTGCCCTGGGGTTTCCCCCAGAGTTAGCTGCTTTATGAGTGCAAGGCCCAAGGGTTACTACTCAGCCTCACTCTTTATGTCCCCCTCTGAATGAACAGTACATACACACAGCCCCTGCTACCCTCCTGTGTGACCACAGGTACATCCAATCACATGCTAT
>NW_007846125.1:0-685 GCF_000696425.1 Galeopterus variegatus
TAATGTAGAAAAGAAGGGGAGAGATCTTTATTTTCATTTTATTCACTTTGGTACTGTTTAAATTTTTTTTAACACATGCGTGTATTACTATTTTTTAAGTTAACAGAGGTTATTTAGGTAGCAGAAGCATGGGTCCTTATAAATTTCATTCTCACTTTTCTCTTTTAAAAATACTTTAACATAGTATTTAAAATAAAATGTGATGTCATTATTACTTAATTTTTAATACTTTATTAACTTCTTTTATGTTAAAATAAATGAGAATTTCCTAAGATATTCAGATATTTTGTGAACTGGGAGCAATGTTTTTGGTTTACTATGTGAGAGATGTTAGGGGGCTAACAAGACTTCCATTTGCCATTTATTTGGGGCTGGGGTCCAGTCGCACTCTCCTTCTCTGATGGCAGCTTGGTCCATAAGGTAAGACAATGGGCTTCTTCCCCGATGTCTTCTTCTCCAGGTCTGAATCTGCTTCTTCCAAAGCGTGACCTTTAAACTCTATGAAAAAGACATGCCTGCAAATATTTTCTCCCACTCCACAGGTTGCCTTTTCATTTTGTTGCTTTTTTCCTTTGCTGTGCAGAAGCTTTTCAGTTTGATGGGGTCCCACTTGTTTATTTTTGCTTTTGTTGCCTGTGCTTTTGGCGTCATATTGCAAAAACCATTGCCAAGACCAATGTCAAGG
>NW_007846126.1:0-685 GCF_000696425.1 Galeopterus variegatus
TATGTTTTGACCAGAGAACACCAAAAACACCATTTCTGCACATGTGGTACACCACAGCCACCGACACAGCTACTGCTGAAGCAAGGATGGCTCACTGCCAAAGTAGCATCCACGACCACCCTGCAGACAGCCCACCATACTCTCAAGTGCATTGACACAGGAGAGTCACCCAGAGGAGCCTGCAAACAGAGGAGGAAGGTCTTCTCCACAAAGCCTGAGTAATAGAAGAAACAACTGCTCTACTATATGACCAGACATCAATGTAGAGATATTAGAATTACAAATAAACAGAAAAATATGATGCCACCAAAGAAGTATAGTAAATTGTCAATTACCAGACCCTATATAGCAAAAAACACTTGAAATGTCTGAAAAAGAATTCCAAACAATGATCTTAAGAAAACTCAAAGAAATAAGCAAAGACTTAATTAGAGAACACAATGAAATGAGAAAAAAATATCCAGAATATGAAGGAGGAAATTTACAAAGAAATTAATACCTTAAAAAGAATGTAACAGAGCTCCATGAACTGAAGGATTCATTCAATGAAATTAAAACAAAACAAAACAAAGCAAAACACAACTGAGAGCTTAAGCAGCAAGTTAGAGCAAGCAGAAGAAATAATTTCAGGTCTTGAGGTGGTCTCAAAATAACCCAGGTGGAAAGAAAAAAGGAAAAAAAAAAA
>NW_007846127.1:0-685 GCF_000696425.1 Galeopterus variegatus
ACAAATAAAATATAATGGGCTGATAAATTTTGATCAAAAAGAGCTTCTTGATTTAAAATAAGAAACTTTTAACTCTACCTCCCTCCTCAGATAAACTTTGGAAGGAGGCGTGATGGTCACATGGTAATTATTCTCAAATAATGAACTAAAGTGGACACAGTCAGGGGAGTTTGATGGAAGGGGCTGTCCTGCTCTCTCCCAGAGGAACCTCACACTCTGTGACCCAGGAGGATTTTATCAGAGATCAGCAAGCCTGCTGAGAACAAATGAATATTTTTTTCCCAGTGCTAAAAACACATAGAGGCAATTTTCACATAGCCACCCTTCTTTTTTATAGGAGATGGTGGGATAGGGGGGCTGCAATCTCAGCGTGTTAACAAAGGAGAAAACAGAGCAGCACATCAGGCACATTCCTCCAACATAGCCAAAAAAAAAAAAAAACAGATTTCAGGATTTTGAGTAGCTTTTATGTGCTCAGAAAAGGACAGCAGTTTCAAACACGTGAAGATGTAGGACAACATCGAGGCCAACCTTTCACCAGCACAGCAAGGAGTGGGTTAAGAGGGGCACCCACCATGCCCCAAAGCCCTTCCCTCCACAGTGAAAATAGAGGCTCACATCAGCGTCCCTTTTGGGTAGCGGGTGTTTCATACTCTACTGTCCTCAACAGCATTTGAAATTTGTT
>NW_007846128.1:0-685 GCF_000696425.1 Galeopterus variegatus
GTATAGTTTTTCATGTATAAAGCCACTACTACAAACTTCTAAAGGTATATATTTCTCGGTGTTTTTGGCTTCCTGGAAAGACCTTAATCAAATATTGTAACATAAACTATTTCAAATAACTTGAAAAAAATTTTTTAATTGTTGAGTCTTCACTTGTAACAGCCATCTGTTCAGTTAAAATTCCACTCACAAACACACTAGATGTTTTACTCACAAGTATAAACTTAGCAACAAGCCACTTCATATTTGCAGTTAGTATAACAAGATACACAGCATATTAAAATCATAAAAGTATGTTTCATACGTAAGAATAATTTGTGACCTATATGATCAGGAGCTCAACTACATTTTAAGTATCAGGTAAAATTACTTGAATAATTGTGTGTGTGTGTGTGTGTGTGTGTGCGTTTTGATTAATAGCTTCAAAATGTTTTGGAAACAATTTCTGTTGGGTAGTTTTCTTGATAAATGGACATTACAGACTTAATTTAGTTCATCTTTACAAAATGGAAAACAGTTGCTTCATGCACATATAAGTTTAGAAATATAAGATTAGAGGTACAAATAAAATAATTATTTCTGAGATGTAGAAAATCTCTAATACACAGCAAGACTAACACACAGCAATGCTTTGAGCCACATGGGCTTGTACTGGGTGGGTCCACTTATGTGCTGGGGTTTTTTA
>NW_007846129.1:0-685 GCF_000696425.1 Galeopterus variegatus
GTGACTTTGAGAACACACAAAAAATGAAATGACCATGAATTATATTTCCAGAAATGGTCTTCTTATCCTCATGGAACAGAATTAATAATGAATGCAAAACCCAGAGCTCTGCATGCTCTTCTTAATCATTAATATGAATGAGACATGATGAACAGCAAATTTATCTTGAAAATAATGGAGTCATTAAAATTATTTCTGAAACATCATAAGGTTGACGTTTGATCGTTTTGATTTAACAAATTGTGATATTTGGTAGCTATGAACTTTTATGATTTGCTTTCCACTTACTTTCCAATTTTTCATTACTGATCATTTTATTTATCATATATCATTTAGAAACCTAAAAACTCTACCTATTGAAGTCCTTAAGTGTGTTTCAGCTACCATTTATTCCTTATTTGTATTTTTATTTTCAGAAAAGTTACTGCATTTTAGAAGAAATATATTTTTAACCAAGCAAATGCTATTGAAAAATTTATTCTAGTTATTGTTTAAATTCCTCTGACATAATTTCTCTCCCTCTTTCTCTTATATTCTACTTCTATTTCTTTTTCTCTTTCTCCCTTTCTTCAAGATGAGCCTGTATTTATTCTATATTTATTAAATATTAAATGATCTTTATCCCTTTCTTCAAAATGAGCATATAGTTATTTATGTTATAATATTTATCAAATATTAAAATGCA
>NW_007846130.1:0-685 GCF_000696425.1 Galeopterus variegatus
TTCAAAATCTCTGTCAAAAAGCGTCAGAGAAGCTTCCGAGCTTGGAATCCAGCATAACTCACAGAAACTAAGGTGTGCTAGTTAGAAGAGACGTAGAGCTGAGCGTAGTTTGTTTTCAGAAAGTAGACGCGAAATCACATGGCAAATGGCATTCAAACAGGCTTGAAAAGTGTGTTGAATATCTCTGCCAAAAACACTCACTGGAGGTTGTGATTTCACAAGCCAGTTTATCTCTGATGCAGGAGGCAGCAGAATGTGGTTCACACATGTAGCCTGTAGGAATTCAGGTTTGCAAGTTCAATATGGAAGCCCATTGGAGCCTATGGAGGAAAAAGCTTGGGAGACGACTCTTAAAAATCTCTGTCAAAAAGGGTCAGAGAAGCTTTTGGGCTTAGAATCCATCATAACTCACTGAACCGATGCTGTGCTAGTTATAAGAAAGGTAGAGCTGAGAGGATTTTGTTTTCAGAAATTAGACGCGAAATCACACGGCAAACGGCTGTCAAACAGGCTTGAAAGGTGTGTTGAATATCTCTGCCAAAAACACTAAGTCGAGGTTGAGATTTCAGAAGCCAGTTTAACTCTGATGCAAGAGGCAACAGAATGTGGTTCTCACATCTAGCATGTAGGAATTCGTGTTTGCAAGTTCTACGTGGAAGCCCATTGGAGCCTATGGGGGAAACGG
>NW_007846131.1:0-685 GCF_000696425.1 Galeopterus variegatus
GATGGGACATAATAATCAACTACATTGTATATTGACAAAATAAAAATTAAAAAAAAAGAATATAGGTCTTTTTAAAGAAACTAACAACCTTTAATTTTCAGAATTATTTAATTTAGCTCTTAAGCAAGTTTCTTCTTTATAAATTCAGCTCCGTGAAAATTACCTATTATAAACAAAATGCTAAATGCTGTCCTTTCTGACATGTGTTACTTCTACAGAAGCTAATCAGAAATAGAGCTTTTCATCAACTTAAGTGGGGGGAAGGATTTTTTTTTCTTTTTCATTTGCAGTTTACTTTCAGTTTAAACGGAGAAACTCATAGCTACAGTGTTAATTCAAGAACAAGAATGATATTTTTGTGAATTAAGATCTCAGTAAAGGAATTTATATGTAAGATAACAGTTTTATAAATGGGGATTAGGGCTTTACAGTTAACTAATGTAAAGCTCAATCACAGAAAGTAAATGCCCTTAATATACTGAAAAATATACAGTGTAAACTAATAAACTGAAAATCACTTGCAATTGATGTATAAAGAAGAGTTTTTCTCATATAAAGAAGGGTTTCCATTACATGAATCTTATAAAAATTATATAAAATGTAGTTTGAAATATAAACCATTACAATTATAAAATGACTTTTATCCTTAATTTCTTTGATTTAGAAATGGAAATGCATCAGTCAT
>NW_007846132.1:0-685 GCF_000696425.1 Galeopterus variegatus
TGTGTGTGTGTTGGGGAGGGGGCACTGTGGAGCTAGCCCCCAGCCTCTCTCACCTTGACCGCAGCAGCCCGGAGTTCCCGTGGCCCCCATGAACTTGCCAAACCCACTGCCCACTGCAGCCAGTAGCGGAGCCCGATGCCTCTCTCCAGACACCGGACACCCACAGACTATTCTTTCTTAATCGTGTGTTCTTGGGGTGCCACAGGGGTTCAGTGAGAGGTGATAAGTGGACCCAGGGGCCTTCCTGCTCCGCGGAATAGAGGCAACTAACTCAGATGGGCGGGGGCGTGAGGGAGTGGCAGGAGACTCTGACCACAACAAGCCACAGGGCCACTGAGACTCGCTCAGTCCCACTTGACCTCAGAACAAGAGGACCCACCAGGACAGGTATCTCCTCCCCAACCCTCACTCCATATCCACCTGCTAAGCTGGAGACTCCAGAGGGGTGGTCAGGGGTGGTTTACAACCAAGACAGAAAAGATGCTGTCCTAGGAGATGAAAGAGGGACAGAAGTGGAAGCCGTAGAAACACGCCGAAAAGCTCCAGTCCAAGGGTTCAAGACCAACGAAGGCCAAGAGATACAAACAACACACAGATCTCGGTGAAACTGCAAAACACCAGAGAAAAAGAGAGTAAAGACTTGAAAGCTGCCAGAGAAAAAAGACAGATTTCTTTTTTTTTTTTT
>NW_007846133.1:0-685 GCF_000696425.1 Galeopterus variegatus
CATGCTATTGGGGATTTATGTAACTGTGTGACTGAGCTACCCATCATAATCTGGGACTGTCGGACTCCCTGATATGCATGGCTCATAATGTTGAAATTTGGCTCAAGCAGATTCCGAGAGCATACTTAATGTACACAGAAAGATGTTCCATTCCCCCAAGTAATTTACCTGTTTTACCCTAACACCTCTGCCAAATTTCACACCTTTGACCTCAGGGGTTTCTCAAATCAGCCAGAGGATAAAAACAAAAAAATCAAACAAAAAAAATTTACCTAGGTTTTGCCCATCAGTGGATTGGAATCATATATTAGACCAAGTAAGTGTGGCCTGTACTGGCACCATAGTTACAAGCATGGATGGCTCTGAAATATTACGTTGAGTCAGCAGAGCACATGTCATCAACTTAGTCCAGAGCAAGGACTGACCTGAGTCAAGGATGTGCAGGGATATTTCTGGATAGTCGGTTTGCCAAGGTCCTAGAAGAAGAATGGAAGATCAGAGACAAGGAAATCTGGGGAAGGAGCTTGTGGATACACCTATGGAAATGGGCATTATGAATGCAGTTCTTTATTTCTTAAGTGGAAAAAGCAGAGAACATCTGCCACAGATGAGACACTAGGAAATCAAGTGTACTGGAAGATTCATCCACCTCTGAACAGATTAACTGGCCCCAATCTTTATTCTT
>NW_007846134.1:0-685 GCF_000696425.1 Galeopterus variegatus
GTGAAGATATTCTATGTTTTCTCTTATAAGCCTCACAGTTTTAAATTTTACTTTTAGGTCTATGATCCACTTTGAATTCATTTTTGTGTATGGTGTGAGGTAGGGGTCAAATTCATTTTTTACCTATAGCTCTACAGTCATTCAGCATTGGTTGTCAGCTTTCCTTCCCCAAATGAATTGCTTTTCTGTCTGTGTCAAAAATCAATTTGCCATCTGGGTTTAGGTCTGTTTCTGAGCTCTCATTCTGTTCTATTGATCTTTGTCTATACTTTGGCAGTACTGCATGGTCTACGTTGCTGTAGCTATAGAGGAAATCTTGAAGTCAAATAGCTTAAGTCTTCCACCAATCTCCCCCCCACCGGCCAAGATTATTGGGCTATTTGAGGTCTTTGCATGTCCATATAAATTTTAAAATCAGCTTGTCACTTTGTATGTAAAAAGTCTGTTGCATTATTGGCATTGTATTAAATCTATAGCTTAATGGGGGAGACTTGACATCTTAACAGCACTGAATCTTCTAATTGTTGAACATGGTATATCTCCCTATTTATGTAGATCATCTTTAGTTTTTCTTAGTAATGTTTTATGGTTTTCAGTGCATAAGCTTTACTGGTCTTTTGTTAAATTTATTTCTAAGTTAATGTATTTTGATGGCTCTGTAAAGAGTTTAAAATTTTTTTTTTTT
>NW_007846135.1:0-685 GCF_000696425.1 Galeopterus variegatus
TTGATAAACTTAGAGAAAATCATAGTAAGTGAAATAAACCAGGCACAGAAAGAGAAACACTGCGGCCTGCCCGGTGGCGCACTGCTACAGTGCGCTGCTTGGGAGCGTGGTGGCGCTCCCACCGATCAAGGATGACGGAGTAAGGAAAATGTGGCATATTTACATAACGGACTACTACTCTGATGTAAAAAGGAATGAAATACTGCCATTCACAGCAACATTGATAAACTTAGAGAAAATCATAGTAAGTGAAATAAACCAGGCACAGAAAGAGAAACACTGCATGTCCTCACTCAAAAGTGGCAACTAAAAAATGAACAGATAAAAAGAAAGAAATAAAGACACAATAGTCATAATAATTCATTAAACTTTCAAAAGGAGAGAACAGAACTGAAGCCACAAGAGGTGAGAAAGGGGTAGGAAAATATGATTACACTGTGTAATGTTGAATATACTAACTATCCTGATGTAAGCATCACATACTGCACACAGGTATTGACATTCAGTGCTGTATCCCACAGGTATGTACAATCAATTACGTTTTAATAAATAAAAAAAGAAAGAAAAATGATTGGAAATTAACAAAGAAAGTAAAAGAATGAACAAAGGAAATAGAAAAAAAAACAACAGCAGTGATATTGATATCTCATGAGGTGTCATTTAAAGACAAAGGTAAAATGTGCTG
>NW_007846136.1:0-685 GCF_000696425.1 Galeopterus variegatus
TCAGATCACTTAGGATTCAGTTCTAACTCTGTAGTTATTTAGCAAATATCCTGATATAATCGTCTAGTGCAAGACACCTGAGAGCTTTCAACAAACTTCTAGAAGACATAAAGCAAGTCAATAAGCTTTATAATAATAATGAAGCAGGGCTGAGGAAGCAAGAGCCAAAATGTGCATGAATGATATCAATCCATCAAGGAAGATATCACAATTTGCCATGCAAAATTCTCAAAACATCAAGTACAATGGAGAATAGGAGTGAGACGTGGGGTTGAAAACAGGGTGATTTATTGAACATCTGCTATGGATCAAATGTGTCCCTCAGACATTTATGTGTTGGAAACTTGATCTCCATTGTAACAGTGTCAAGAAGGTGGGAAATCCAATTATGGTATATTAAAGGTGAGTCCTTTGAGAGGTAATTGGATCATGAGGACTGTGCCCTCATGAATGGATTAATCTGTTCATGTAGTCATGAGTTATCCTGTGCATGGTTCTGAAGGCTTTATAAGGAGAGCAAGTGAAATTGTTAGATCTCTTGCTCGGGCCATCCTCACCATGTGACACCCATCCTGCATCACTGTAAAGAATCACTACCAAAAAATCCCTCAGCTGATCTGTGCGCCCTGGACTGTGGACTTCCCTGACTCCAAAACTATAAGAAATAAATTCCATTTCTTTATAA
>NW_007846137.1:0-685 GCF_000696425.1 Galeopterus variegatus
TGAATTTGTTTGGGGATCTTTGAGCCTCTTGAATCTGTAAATCCATTTCTCTACCAATACTTGGGAAGTTTTTAGCTATTATTTTGTTGAATAGGTTTTTGATGCCTTTTTCTTTTTTCTCTACCTCTGGAACATGATTCAGATGTTTGTGAGCTTGAGGCTGTCTGATAGCTCTCAAAGATTTTCTTCATTTTAAAAACTTCTTTTCTCTTTTGTCTGCTTGGGTTATTTCAATAACACCATCTTTGAAATCAGAAATTCTTTCTTATGCTCGCTCTAGTCTGCTGCTTAAGCTCTAGAATGTAGTTTTTATTTCATTGAATGAGTCCTTCAGTTCCAAGAGTTCTGCCACATCCTTTTTTATGGCATTAATCTCTTTGTAGATTTCCTCCTTCATGTCTTGGATTGTTTTTCTCACTTCGTTGTGTTGTCTAGGTGACTCTTCTTGTGTCTTACTGAGTCTCCTTAAGGCTGTCATTTGGAATTCTTTTTCAGACATTTCAAGGGTTTCCTGTAGATTGGCATCTGGTATTTGAGAGTTACTACACTCCTTTGGAGGTGTTGTAGTTTCTTGTTTTTTCATATTTCTAGTATCCCTATGTTGATGTCTTGTCATATGGTGGAGCAGTTGCTTCTTCAGTTACTTGAGTGGCTTTTGAGGAGAGATAATCCCTCCTGCAGATTT
>NW_007846138.1:0-685 GCF_000696425.1 Galeopterus variegatus
GGAAAAGGGCTTTGCAGCCTGATGACTGATTTGTGCCCCTGGAGGAACTCGATCAGTGCACTGGCGTGGTGGCTTCATGGAA
The DNA here is from genome assembly GCF_000696425.1 of Galeopterus variegatus. Lineage (NCBI taxonomy): Eukaryota > Metazoa > Chordata > Mammalia > Dermoptera > Cynocephalidae > Galeopterus > Galeopterus variegatus. The sequence goes on from NW_007846138.1 coordinate 83, forward strand.
CCCACAACCTCAGGACCTGAGGCCTATTCTTGGTCCAGCCTCATGTCCATCCTAGAGTTCACGTCTATGGTGGAGAAAGTTCTCTGGGACCCCCTTCCTCTTTTCTCCCCGCTGCATGGGTGCGTTCTGACTCACATGAGTGGGAAATAGTGCCCTGAGCCTCCTGGTGTCCCCCGGGGCTACCTTGTCTGACGGGCTTTCCTCTGTCCCCCATGGTGGTCCCACTAATGATACAAAGGCTGTCACTGGCACCTCCTGAACCTGGCTCTGAGAGGCTTCTCTGTGGGAGGCTGGGAGCAGGGCTCCTGGGTGCCACCCTCAGTTTTATTTTAAAAAAATTATGGTGAGGAAAAAACTGCCCTAACATTCTGGGTAGCGTGAGAATTTAAAGGAAGAGAACTTTTCCTTTCCTGGCTCACTTTCTGAGGTCCGTCTAAACCAACCCTTGGCTAAGAAGGACCAAGACCACGGCTAAGTAGAAATGAAAATGGTGGGGAGTTCGGTATGGTGGACGTGACTTGAGTTGCTGATAATATTGTTTCCTGGGCCGGCCCGGTGGCGCACTGCTACAGTGCGCCGCTTGTGAGCGCGGCGGCGCTCCCG
>NW_007846139.1:0-685 GCF_000696425.1 Galeopterus variegatus
TGGAGTGGTCAAGGATTCCCTAGCTAGGCTTAGAGAAGGGCTAGAAAAGAGCAAAAAAAAATCAAAAAACAAACAAACAAAAAACCCAAAACACAAAGCTAATAGTAATTGGTACTAAAGCTGGCTTTCAAGTTTCCCGTGACTCACCACCCTGCTGTCTTCCCTGCTGGGCTCCCTTAGCCCTTTCATCTTGGGGCCTTATGCCATTTGTCAGGTTGCGTCCCCTGCAAGGCACAACACCATTTCTGTCATAATGTTCACCCAGGTGGTAGAAGAGGTGGCCCATAATGAAAGCCCTGATAGCCCTTGGGTCAATATGGCCCTTCAAGCAACGTCAATCTCTAAGGCTCTGCCCTGCTCCCGCTTGGCTGGATAGTCAATGATGGGTAAGATTTCCAGAGGGAAACAACCTAAGACAGGCACAGCCACCAGAGGGAATGGAGGCGAGGCTGGGAAGGTTAGCCGCCTCCAGCTGGCTGATTAAAACAGAAAGGGGGAGATGTTGGGCCTTTAAAAAACTAACACCACCTTAAAGTGACATTACAAGTGGATTAACGTGGCAGCCTAAGATGGTGCCAGGAGAAAGCAGAGTGGGAGCGTCTGTGGGAACCTTGCCTTAGCCCCTATTGGCCGCACTTGTGAATACTGCGTAATTGCAATAGCTAGGTATTGAGACAGGATGCAT
>NW_007846140.1:0-685 GCF_000696425.1 Galeopterus variegatus
CCACACCCAGGGCTCTGCCCCCGGTAAACCTCCTGTTGCCGGGAGGCAGATACCACCTCAGTGGCCACCAGTTTGGAAAAACGCCTAGCCGATTTCTGGTTAGGAAAAGTGTGGTTGGAACGCTCCCGAGCTCACTTGAGCCTGCCGGAGAGCTGAATACGGGCGGGCGCTGGAGTCAATCTGCGCCAGGGGGATTCAAAGAGAAACTGTGTGCTGCGGGCTCCTCCCCCGAGGAGCTCACACTGAGAAAGCCCCACTCAGTGCTACAAAGCCACCCAGGGCAACTGGTAGACTGTGTCTAGGAGAAACCTGAAAGTATTCCTGGGCGGGACGTCGCCAAGCAGGGGTTTGATAGATGGGGCTGCAGTAGACACGCCCCAGCTCAGAGAGGGGAGGTCTCCGGTCCCAGGAAAAAATACACCTTGCGGGCCGCCTCGGTAAGGTCCAACAGCCCCACCTAGTGCGCAGACTCGGCATAAAACACACAACCTGTGGGGCCGCCACTGCGTGAACCAGAAGCCAGGGCCAGAGCACACGGAACAGAGAGAAGTTCTACACGGGAAGTGGAAACTCAAAAGAGGCCACACACCCTGCAGTACCATCCCGTGATCCAGCAGCCCAGCAGAGTCCAAGCTGACCAGAGAGGAGCCTCCCCGGAGAGGCCCAAGGCTTGAGGCAACCACAC
>NW_007846141.1:0-685 GCF_000696425.1 Galeopterus variegatus
GATCTTCATCCAGAAGTGACAGAGAAGGCAGTGAAGAGATTAGGGGTGACAGGCATGGTTTGATTTGTGTTCTCAGACAGTCATTCTGGTTGCTCCATGGTGAACTTGGGCAAAGGCTGGATATAAAGGCAATGGCCATAAGCCACAAAGAAGTTGGCACCCAGACTGGAATGGGGCAGGCAGGAGAGATGAACTGAACTGATTTGAGATGCCATCAGTAGGACTCGGTAATTGACTGGACATAAAGTGTCGGAAAGAGAGAGAGGTCAATGACGACTGTGACCTTGCTTCCCGATGCTGTTAGCTGGATAGAGAACAATAAAGGCAGAACATGTTGGGGGCTTTAGATCAGGAATATGCTCCACACCAGATGTTGCCACAAAAAAGGATCCATTCTATGTAAGTGTGCTCCTTGGGAAAGATTCGTTTCAATTTCCTGTGCTTTTTGGTGAAAGGGTTAGTTCTGGTTCAGACCTATTTTTACAGAAATTGAACCCAGTAGAATAAAAAAACATTAATAATTTTTAATGTCAGTGTTAATCTTTCTCTCTATCTCAAAATGGTTTTGCTCTGCTCAGTGCAGCAATGTTCAGTATAACAGTAATTATACCTCCAAAATGTGCTAGGGGTAGATATTATCAGGGCTAGGATGAAAAATACCATCTAGCCCCATTAAGAATGTGTG
>NW_007846142.1:0-685 GCF_000696425.1 Galeopterus variegatus
AAAACCATTATTACTAGATTTATTCGTTATAACCAGATTTATTAATTCAGATTTTTGTATTCACCTTGGGTGCATTTTCTGGTTAGTCCACTAAGGCATGCAATCACTACTTAAAGTGCAGATTTTTTTGAATCTCTGAGCTTGAGAGGAAGTTTTAGGTCAATTCAACCCTTGTGTGCACTCACTGCTTTGTCATGGAGTCCAGCTGCACTGACCCCACTGTGCTGCACTGTGTGGTAGGCAGTCACAGCTCAGAACTGTTTTCTGACACCAGAAATCTCCCCACATTTTCTTCTTTGTCCACATGGATATATGAGAGAAAACTCAACGCTATATCTCTTTGAATTTATTTCTGGTACTATAGAGAAGGAAAACGGTACCTTTCTTGAATCAATAACATAATCTCATATGGTCTGAAGTTCTGCAAAGAGCAGTGATTTATTGAATCTGTCTGTGCATATGTGTGTGTGCACATTTTTAAAAAGTCATGCTACATAGACACTTAGATGATAATCCCTACCACATTTATGCTAATGATGGAATATATGAGAAATTATCAGCAGCCATGGCATATCCTGGATCGGATACCTATATAATATGCACAGAAATGAACCTTTGAATCAGTGAGTCAACCTTAACCACACCCAGCTAATAAAACAAGCAAACACCTAAGCTCCTTTTTTTT
>NW_007846143.1:0-685 GCF_000696425.1 Galeopterus variegatus
TTTCTTAGAATTGGAAGTGTCTCAACTCCTGGGGACTGTGGCTTCAGGACTTAGGGCCAGATTCACCCCTCTATTGCTGGATTGAGTTGCAGGTTGTTCTTGCAGTTCCCCTTGGGATGGAGTCTCAGGAGGCAGCCTGCATGTGGGTGTGGACAAGGGTAGTTGTGGGCAGACAACTTAATAAGGCCGCATGGAGGGTGGATCCCACGGAAGCAATGGAGACTAAAAGTCCTTGAAGAGGTCTTGTGGTAATAAGGGTGAAGTGTATCAGTGCATCTTCCAGAAACAGTAGAGCTGGGGTTGCTCTGTATGAAATGTGAATGGTAACAAAAGAGATAGAATTATAAGTTTTGTGGATTAAGGTTTAAGGTCATTACTTCCTCTGTGGCTCCTCTCAACAATTATTGCAAACAATTCATAGTCAGAAATACTAGAATGAAGAGGAGACTCAAGGACGGTGAAAGGAAAATGAGCTTCTGGAGCCAACCTGCTCACCCTTCCCTAGCCTTGTGAACTTGCACCTGACCTTTAATTTCTTGAGCTTTGCTTTTCTTATATGTATATAATAATAAATAATAATGGAGAAGTGATATCAGTTTAATAATATTGAAGTGAAGTTCAGACATATGTAAAGGACCTATCACAATGTCTAACCCATGGTAGTTTTTCAATAACTGCAAGTTTC
>NW_007846144.1:0-685 GCF_000696425.1 Galeopterus variegatus
CAGATTCCTCCATACAAGCAAACCCACAAAGGGTAATAAGATGGCATGTGTGGAGGGCAGACGCACAAACAGTGGGCTCCCCATGATGCCCCACACCATATGGGGCCAAGATCTACGTGCATAACTGGGGGTTTTTTTGCTTATTTTCTGCTCTGTGGTATAAAAATGTTGCAAATATCAAAAAGGCATGTAGATACCCCTGTAGGAAACAATGGTCATGCCAAATAATCACAGATTGTCCACATGGGTGGCTGAGATGGTTAAAGCTCTGCTTTCTGATAGTTCAACGTACACAAACTGTTTCATGCAGAAAATTATTAAAAGTACTGTATAAAATTAAGTTTAGGCTATGTGTATAAGGTGTACATAAACATGACAGATTTTGTGTCCTATCCCCAAGATATCTCATTATGCATATGCAAATATTCCAAAATCCGAAAATATCTGAAATCCAAACACTCCAGCCTCAAGCATTTCAGATAACGGATACTCAACCTGTACCATTCAACCTCTGTGTCTTTGAATAAATGCGGTTCTTTCTATACAAAATATTTTTCTTTGAGCCAAGACATTGAAGTCATTCAGAAAGCCATCCCTGAATTCTCAAGGAGCCCTGCCTATGTACCTCCATAGTACCTGTGTATCCCTGTATTTTAGTTGCTCTTTTATTCATTATATTCCCTGT
>NW_007846145.1:0-685 GCF_000696425.1 Galeopterus variegatus
CAAAAATTATCTGGAATAGCTATTCAAATATCAAATAAAATAGACTTTAAACCAAAACTATAAAAAGAGACAAGATTATTACATAATGATAAAGGGATCTATCTAGCAGAGGATATAGTAATCATAAATATATACACACCCAACATCAGTGCACCCAAGATATATAAAACAAACACTACTAGACCTAAAGATAGAGATAGACCCCATATAATAAGGGTGTTGGGGATCTCAACATCCATCTCTCAACATTGGACAGATCATACAGGCAATAAATCAACAAGAAAACACTGGATTTTAACTACACTTTAGACCAATTGGACTTGGCTGATATCTACAGAAAAGTTCATTCAACAGCTACAGAATAGACAATCTTTTCATCACCACATGGAACATTCTCCAAGATAGACCATGTTAGGTCACAAATCAAGTCTCAACATTTTTTTTTAAATGGAATAATATCAAGTATATTTTCACACCACAGTGGATTAAAACCAAAAATCAACAACAAGAAAAACTTGTTAGGATGATTCTGTTCAGTGCTTGATCCTGTCTCTTTCCGTAGCTTAAACTGACAGCCTCAGACCAATGAATAAAATGTGCACTTTCAGGTTTAACCTCTTGTTTCAGTGCCAAACCTGTACTTTCAACTGATTTTTCTGTCTCCAGCTTTATATTCCAAGGCTGA
>NW_007846146.1:0-685 GCF_000696425.1 Galeopterus variegatus
CTCCCGCCCTCTTCCACTTTTAAAGACCCATGTGATTACATTGGGCTCACTCAGATGCTTCAAGATAATCTCTCCACTCAAAATCCTTAGCCTTAATCACATCTGCAAAGTCCCTTTTGACATGTAAGATAACATATTAACAGGTTCTAGGGGTTAAACATGGACATTTGGGGGGTGGGGGGGGAGCATTCTGCCTACCATAGCAACTGTGCCAGAAGAGCATCTATCCCATTTTAAGCATTCTTCAGTGATGAGAGCCACCTTTTCTCAATATAGAAATTAAGCTCACTAGCTACCTGAACCCCTCCCCTGAAGCACACACACACGTGCGTGCACGCGTGCAGCGGTCAATAAAGAAAGCACCAAAGAAACAGTAAAGTATGTTTTCTTCTTAAAACATATCCACACTTATTGCCCTTTATAACTTTGGGGCACCCCAAAGTCCTCATTTGTAAAAATGAAAATGATGCTCGCCACACAGGGTTCATGCCAAGATTGCTGCTGTTCTGAGTCAACAGTGGCCACTTATTAATCAGGACATTTTAGACAGTAGGTTCTGTGCTAGGTGCTTAGCAAACATTATATTCACTTCAACTGCAATAGCTTGTGGGAGGTAGATTTGACTTTCTCACTCTACATATGAGACTCCCAAGGCTCAGACTTTAAGAGGCAGAGTCAGTTTCTG
>NW_007846147.1:0-685 GCF_000696425.1 Galeopterus variegatus
CTCATTTCTGTAGCTCACACCTGATGTGGAGGGAGGAAGGAGGTGCATGGGACATGGGAGCAGGTCCACTATAGGAGAGTCCATTGTGAGTTTCGAGCTCTAGATTGGACCTCCTGATCTAGACTCTACTGACTAACATAAAGTAGTGAATAAGGTTTCTTCTGGGTCACCTAGCAGTTAAGCATTAAATCAAACCTCCATTCTATACCAAAGCCAAATAATTCTGAAGATTTCTAAATCCAGAATGAAAATAAGACTTCCTGAATACACTCCACACAGACCCTGCCCAGGGTGCACTGGCACTTGGTCGTGGTGAGCATCTCGACCCTCATCCTCCCCAGGCTGCCCTCTTGACTTGTAGGGAGGTGTACAGTGGAGAACCTGCTCTCCTCGGGTCCTTCCTAATCTATGGGGACTGAACTGCCCCACATCTGTGATGGCTGTTCCAAACCTTGCTGTGGTCCCTATTCCAGCGCTGGCTGCTGCCACGGCTGATCCAGCTTCTGCTACCACCTCTGGACACAATCTCTAGAGGGACACAGTTTTTCTCCAAGTGGCATAACAATCAACAGTTGTCCAGTATGTCTAAAAACAGAGGATTTGGCTCCTTAGCTACTAAGTCACTTTAAAACTGGTACACTTACAGTTCACTGTTCCTTTTACAGTACTTAAATACCCTAAGAGC
>NW_007846148.1:0-685 GCF_000696425.1 Galeopterus variegatus
ATTTATCATTTCTTTGTGGTTATAACATTCAAGATCCTCTTTTCCGGCTATCTTGAAATATGCCATACTTTTAATTACGTCCCCCTCGAGCACCAGAATTGATTCTCCTGTCCGACTGTAGCTTTGTAACTCTTTCCTGGCCCACCTGCTTTTCCCTGAGCCCCCTCTCCTGCTTTCCCCGCCTCTGGTAATCACTATTCTACCCTCTATTTCTCTTTTAAATTTATTTTTCTTAATTGACCCATGGTAACTGTATAGGTTTATGGAGCAGTATGATGTTTGGGTGCATTTATACTGACAGCAATGATCATATCAGGGTGCCTAGTACACTCGTTGCCTCATACATTTCCCACCTCTCTGTACTGGGAACATTGGACGTCCTCTCACAAGCTACTCGAAGTTACACAGTACTTTGTTGTTGACTGGAGTCTCCCTATATTGCTGTAGAACATTAGGTCCTATTCTTCCTATCGCTCTACAGTTTTGTGCCCACGACCACCCCCTTCCCCTCCCCCACCCGTCCCCAGTAACCACTACTCTATTCTCTATTTCTATGTCATCGTGTTTGTTATTGACCCAGTACTTGTCTCTCCCGGCCACCACAGACAGTCGTTCCTTCTTCACTATGGCCTTGTCAGTCATGGCAGACCTGATGCTGGCTGCACCACCTCCCACGGTTTCACCT
>NW_007846149.1:0-685 GCF_000696425.1 Galeopterus variegatus
TAATTATGCATGTGATTTTAACATTTAATATTCGAAAGTAAATCTCTTGGTGGATTTGAGAGTATTGCATTTTAAAAGTCTCTCTTCCGTAACTGGATGTTTGGGTAACTTTGTGGAGAGAGACTGCTGGATTTCTTAAAGCAATGTATTCCTGACACTGGCCACAGAATGCCCTTGGAAATCTGATGTACAGTTTTCTTGTTCATGTTTAGTGATGTGTTGTGTTGTTTTGTTTCTTAAATGATGCTGAGAATAGGGAGAGAAATGAATATAGAGAGAGGTAGAGAGAGAAATACAGACTCTAAGAAAAAACCGAGGAGTGTAGTCTGCTGGTTCAAGCTCATCGAAGGACATAGGAAAAGGAGACAGAAGGAACCACCTATGTTTACAATACTGGAAATAGATGCCATGAGATTTGGCAAAACCTATTCCATATGCTATCTGCTTTTGGAAACAATTTGAAAACTCCACAAGGAAAAACAAATCAAGGATAACACTTTCTGCCACCCCCACCCCCATTTCCACATAAATCAAATTATTTTGGGCAGAAACCAAGTAATGTATAAAGTGACTTTTATTGAGATAAATAAGATGCTGTACATTGGAAAAGAGTTTGAAAATGCATCAAAAAATCCATCTGTATTATAAGAATGTACAGCAAAGTTAAATTTATGTTTCGTAAAAC
>NW_007846150.1:0-685 GCF_000696425.1 Galeopterus variegatus
ACAACTGGGCAAAGTATAATGTATATAAAGACTGAGAACACAGCAACAGCATCAAGTTCGAAGGGAAAAACAATGTGCTATCTTTTGGACAAAGTACACTTGAGGTGTTCATCTTTTATTCAAGTAGTGATTCCAGCAGGGATGTGGAAATCTCAATTGGATTTCTGCAGGGAGCTCAGTGCTGGAGGCATAGTTTACAAAGTCATCGGTATTAATAGTGGTAATAAAAAACTTGGGGAAAGATGAGTTTACCATAGAAACTGGACAGAAAGAAACAGTCTGCTCAGCCCAGATCATTGTCAGGAAAGATGATTTTAGTCCTTTTAAAAATGAAGTCAAGGCATGAAAAGGTAAATAATAAACGATGAAAGAAGAACTCGAACTCCTGGTCCCCTGCCTACAAGTTTTGCCATTTCCACCAATAGTAATAAGTAATAACAAAAATAATAATTTCTTGGATATAGTTTGGTAGCCTAAAGACCATGTGGGCAATGAAAATATAGAAACAATTCTACTGGAAATACTAAATTAAGCAATCCATATTCAAACTATCACTAAGACTTTCATTCAACTGTTTTTAAAACCATACCAAAAAAAGAAGCCTAATTTCTAGAAACCTTTAGGCATAAATACTTGTTGAATCCTTTTCAACAATAAGAAAATTGTCTCTTTGGAAAGAAAAAGC
>NW_007846151.1:0-685 GCF_000696425.1 Galeopterus variegatus
CCACAAAGGGGAACCTTCTTTCGTGACAAATGTGTCATGAAAAATCCCAATCATGTAGGCAATTTTTAAGCCTTTGATTGTGTCATCTTTGCTGGCATCCTGTTTTAGTCCATTTTGTGTTGCTATAACAGAAATACCTGAGACTGGGTAATTTATAAAGGAAAGAGGCTTATTTGGCTTACAATTCTGAACCAGCTACATCTGGCATGGGCCTCAGACTGCTTCTACTCATGGTGAAAAGTGGCAGGGAGCCAGCAGGTACAAGCAGATCAGCAGGTACAAGCAGATCACATGGCGAGAGGAAGCAAGAGAGAGCAAGCAAGAGAGAGAGAGAAGGTGCCAGGGTCTTTTTAAGCAATGAGCTCTCGTGGAAACTAACAGAGTGAGAACTCACTCATTAATCCCCCCTCCCCCAGGGAGAGCATTAATCAATTCATGAGGGATCCACCCCATGACCCAATCACTTTCCAACACTGCCACATTGGAGATCAAATTTTCACATGAGTTTTGGAGGGGACAACACATCCAAACTCCATCATATCCCATTGGCTGAAGCAAGTTACATGGCCAAGTCCAAAGTCAAGGGGAAGAATATTGCTCTCATGGAGAGGGGGAGGGGGAGCAGAGCAGAGCAGGGCAAATAATCCTAAATAATAGTCTAATCTGCCACAGAGTCCACAGCTAA
>NW_007846152.1:0-685 GCF_000696425.1 Galeopterus variegatus
CTCATGACCTCATCTAAACTTAATTATCTCCATCTCCAAATACCATCCCGTGGGGGTTAGGGCTTCAACATATCAATTTGGCAGGGACACAACTCAATCCATAGCACCTGGCAAAGCCATGAGAATCAAATAACATCAGAATTCTTACTGGTATCATTGAATGCAGCAGGCAACAGAACAATTATAATATCAGAGTTATGAGAGAATTTATTTTAAACCTAGAATTTGATGCCCCAAAAACTATCTTTGAAGTAAGAGGGGGGAAATAAAGTTATTTTCAAACATGCAAGAAAGAATTCTTAGCCAGGATGGAACTGTATAAAATTTAAAAAGGAGCCAAAGAGGAAAATGTGAATAGTAGAAGCCATGGTAAGCAAAGAAGCCCAGAGAAATTAAGAAATCTTACTAGTTTAAACACATATTGATATTAAAACAAAATCATTAATATTTTTTAACTAAAATCCTAAATTATCCTAACATGGTAAATATTCATATGGAGAGAAGAAAGATTAATAGGAGAAAGCAAGCCTTAAAAGAAGTAAAAGGCTTTAGTATTTTTCACTGGGAGAATCCAGGAAGTGGTTGACTCTAGATATCAGTATTTCTCTTAAAAATGCATCAATGCATCAATCTATTACAACAGGTTGGAACTATAAAACTAGGATGCATACCTTCAAACCATTAG
>NW_007846153.1:0-685 GCF_000696425.1 Galeopterus variegatus
AGAGCAGCCCCCTGATCTGCAGGGGACCCACAGCAGGGGCTGGGTCTGGTGATACTTTTTGAGTTCCCTGGCCACCAAACTACCAGCAGTGACTGACCCAGGGACTCAAGGAAGGGAAAGGGTTAAATGGGACTTTCTTGCAAAGGGGGAGCCGCTTCTCAGACGGGAAAAGTATTTGCTTCAACTCTCTCCTTTCTCCTGGAACTCCTTGGAGTTCTTAGGGAGGAAACCCTTCAATGATGAATGGGTGTGAAGGAGAGGAGTGAGAGAGAATCACATACACACACACCCCCAGGATCCTCCTCCGGTTCCTGAAAAGTCCCCAGAATTCAAGGAAGCTGCTTGCTTGTTAAGCAACAGCCCTCTTTTGAGGGTTAGGAGCACTGGGAAAAGACTATGCTCTAGAACCAAGCAGTCTCTGAATCTAGTCCCAATGACAGCAGAGCAGATAGCCAGCTCTGGGTTCGAATCTACCACTTAAGCTGTGTGACCTTCCTTAACCTCTTTGGGTCTCTGGAGAGTCCTGGCGTGGTTGAAGGGAGACAGCACAGAGACTAGAGTCTAGAAACTAGGGTGTGAGTACAGGCAATTTGTTGGCTCTGCAACCTTGGCCAATTCACTCTGTGGGCCTAGGAATCCATTTCCTATGAATTGAGAGGATTGCAACACGAGAGCTGGATCCAGC
>NW_007846154.1:0-685 GCF_000696425.1 Galeopterus variegatus
TTTTTTTTTTTTTTTTCCTATTGCTCTGAAAACATAAGAGAAGAACACTGACTGATAAATAGAACAGACAAATCTTGCTTTGGGCAAATCTACCAGCTATATATTATCCAAAAAATGATATGTAAATTTAGAAGACCTATTTATGTGTAAATAGAAAACAATAGTGCTGTCTCATTGCTGTCAAAAGTAACTTATAAGTGGAATAATTAAAAAATAAAAATGCTACTGCCATATATCAGTCAAGTGTGTATCTTGTTATTATCATAAAGTTCCTCAAGGATCTAGCTAGTCTCTCCTCTCCATTTACCCCAACCACAGTAAAATACAGTGATGGGTGGTATAAGGGCAAGGTCATTCATTAATATGAATCTAAATTTACATAAACAAGAGGCATTTCATTATGGTAAATAAATAACAAAGGTATTGATGTAGCAGAGAATAATTGGTTACAGTGTGAATGAAATGTGGGAAATATGGTGGTTCCCCATAATTCTAAAGGAACTTGCACATGTTCAATTAAGAAAGAGGAGGAGCTAAGGAAGGAGGTCTTCTCTTTCTGTGTAGCATGGGACCCTCCTGCTTCCCCACCTCAGGGACAGCTTCACGAACTGTAGACACTTTCATCTCTGAGGGCAATGTACAGAAAAAAGTCTTTCTGGTGGTGTTCCTGGTATAGCTGACCCAT
>NW_007846155.1:0-685 GCF_000696425.1 Galeopterus variegatus
GTGCTGGAGGCCAAGGCCGAGGCGATGCCTGCTTTCCTGGACTGGACCAAGGACTGGGGCGGGGAGGTCACAGAGCAAGTCATAGTGGTTCATTGACACCCATGGGATCATCACCAAGAGAAGAATTCACAGCCATGGATGGTAAAGGTCAGCCACATACTGGAGCCAAAACCACGGATTGGAAACAGGTCACAGATGGCAGTGGGATCAGACCCAGCAAAGAATTAGGAAGTGACAGAGGTTCTGAGTTAGAAGGGACCCTGGGAGTTGAGCAGCCCCATACCCCTGGCTCACACCCCCAAACCCTTGGCTCACACCCTCCACCATGAACAAGACTTGGGAGCCATGCTTGGCAACAGTCACCAGCCACAGAATAAAACCATCCACCACACCATGAACAAGGTAGCTCAGAGGTGGAGAGTCATCTGCCCTCTTCCCCCTAGGAGCAGGGGGACATAGCAAGGCCCCCTCAGAACCCATGGATTGGGGGCTGGTTGGAAGATCCCAGTGAGGAGGGGTTTGGAGAGGAGACCGTGGGGAGCCCAGGTCACCATCACTCACCATGACATGAAGCAGCACATGGGGTAGAAATCAGACTACATTAGTCCCAGATAACTCCTCACCAGCCCGCAGCCCCAGGTCCACCGTGGACAGTTGTACAGGTTGTGCACTGCTTATGGCAGGG
>NW_007846156.1:0-685 GCF_000696425.1 Galeopterus variegatus
CAGTGGACCTGGGTGTATAAGTGGGAATTTGCTTGTAAAGCTACACGACTATGCCAGTTGTTAAGTAAGGCAAATCACAACTAAAGCCAAAACATTTTATTATTTTGTTATACTAAGTTTCCATTTGTACTGTTAGGGCTGGGGCTCAGACCCTTCAAACCCATTGTACAGACTGGGTCCCCAGACCCCTCACGCACAGGTCCACACTTGGTAATTGGGAACGATCCTTGGAGCCACTGGCAGACGACACAAGCTCAGTCCTCAGCAATGGCAGCAGCAGCTTACAGGTTCAGTGGTGGTGGCAGCGGCCTCATGGAGGGTCCCGGGGGCCCTGGCAGCAACAGCCTCAAGCAGCAGTAGCAGTCTCCCCATGACCTGCCCCCGGGGGCATCCCAGGGGTGGCAGGCCCCGTAGATCAGAGCCACTTGTCCTTTATACTTAAGTTCATAACCCAGGACACCTGGGTGCACATGTGCAATTACCTTAGACAATAACCAAGGAACACCTGAGCACACGTGCACATTTACATCAAATGCTTGGCAAGATTCTGAACACCCGAGGGGCCCTGATCATTTTCCTATATTTTCCCAACAATGCTAAACTAGGGGAGTAGAACATTCCAGGCCATTCAAACAGCACAGAAAATCCAGGTAATAGAGCAGTGTTGACCAGAGCCCTCAGGAGC
>NW_007846157.1:0-685 GCF_000696425.1 Galeopterus variegatus
TGGGAGACTGGGCAGGGGCAGGGTCCAGTGCAGTGTTAGGGAAGGTCAAAGAGAAGCGAACCCCCAGCTGGTGGTGGTGGGAAGGGACTTAGCAAAGAAATGCTTCAGAGTGAAGAACCTTCCAGTAAATTCTACACAGCTCCCTAATGCTCTGTGGAGTGAATTTCCTTTGTATAAACTGTAGAAAAGGCTACGTTCAGATTCTGCGTTGGAAAGGGGAAAAAATGGAGTCTTCACCTGGAGACAGCCAGCATCTGAGTTATTGGTACAGATGTATGCAGACATGTACATATGGGAGATACTCAGGCGTGCACACACACATGCACACATGCATGCTCCCAGCCAAATGCTGAAAGAACTCATCCCAGACCAACACGTGGTTACCATTGAAAAGGGACATGGGATTCTATTGTGTAAAGAGATTTCACAGCTTGTCCTCTCTGTATCTGTCGTCTGTCTCTATCCATGCCCATCTGTATCACAAGGAGCATGTACTCACGTTTGCATAAGGAAACCAAGGAGCCAGCGTGTTTCTGTGCCTCCTTGGTGAAATTTTGCATGGGACCTCTAACTATCTCAGGATTTCTGATGCCAGGTGTCACTGTCACCTTTTCTGCAGTTACAACCTCGGAAGAGGAGCTGGGGCTCTGGGATGAAAGTGTGTCTGTTTAGGACACTCAGCACA
>NW_007846158.1:0-685 GCF_000696425.1 Galeopterus variegatus
TTTAAATTCTCATAAAAATATAAAATATTTAGATTCCCATATAGAACTAAGAAGACCCTAACAACATCTTCACGGACCCCTACGTTTCCTCAGACCTAACGCTGGAAAAGAAGCGCTTTAAGAGGCATCTGCTACAGTTACCTCTGCTGCAAATTGCTGTATAAACCTGTGATCTCCCTGTAGTGTGACAATCACAAAGTTTTATGAATACTTCTTTGGGTGGCAGTAATAACAATTTCCAGATCCTCTCATAATTCACATGTATCATTTGGCAATGAAAAACTTTCCTTTATCGAAGATTCATTCAATATGTTTAATCAAGCACCTGCTATGAAAAGGATGCTTTGCTAGACACCTTCTGGAGGGGAAGACCTGTGAGTGAACAGAGAGTCATGCAAATAGAAATGCAGCATGATGGAGGTCATGGAAAAGATGACTTGAGAGTCTGGGGGCATTAAGAAGGCTTTTCAGAAGGGGACAAAGAACAAGAGCATTCCGGGCAAGGGGATCCAGTGCAAAAGTACAAGCCTTGAGACACCTGGGCATGACAGGTAATGTAGGAGGTTCAGCCAAAAGGTAGGTCGGGCAGTAGTGAGAGGTTACTGTGAAAGAAAGAAGGGGGTGGAAAGACTGTGAATATACCTAAGCGATTAGAGCTCCCCTTTTCCTTACGGTTCACCTTTAT
>NW_007846159.1:0-685 GCF_000696425.1 Galeopterus variegatus
ACAGTACATTTGGAGGAGACACCATTTTCACATCAGTAGCAGTAGTTCAATACAGCAGGTCCCAGCAGAGGAGAGAAGTGGGCATAGGTTTTGGAAGTAGTCTGGAGAAGTCTTGAGGAGATGACATTCTTATTTTGAATCTCTGGACCTACATTCTCATTTTAGAATGAAAGGAATCAGGTTCATTAGTTTGTAAGCTATATGTCTGTACTGTTTACCATAGCATCCCTAGTATCTTACATAGTAGTTGCTCAATAAATATCTATTGAATAAATAAATAGATGATACTGAGGTACAGAATGGTCAATAATTTGAACAAGCCAAATGGCTATTAGGTTTTATTGCTGGGACTTCTGATTACTTCTCTTGTTCTTTTGGTCTGCTTTATAAAGAGAAGAAACATTGACTCTGCTTGCTGTATAGCTGTTAACTTTCCATCAGTTAAAAATTTTCTTTGCCAGCTGAGAACTCCAAAACTACCATCATCACCAACAGTAGCAGCAGCAGCAACAGCAACAACAAATACCAGTAGTGTTTCTTTATGCTAGGCACTCTTCTATTATTCACAGAAGCATTACCATTAACAGCACTAGGCGCTATTATCCCCAGTTTACAGCTGATGACACTAACTGAGGCATAGAGAGATTACGTCACTTCAGTGAGAAGACACAGCTAGTAAATTGCT
>NW_007846160.1:0-685 GCF_000696425.1 Galeopterus variegatus
GAAATTTTAGATTTATTATGGGTTATGAAGCCTGACTTTAAAAAGTTGATAGTTTTACTAGAACTGAAGGGGAAATAAGTTTGGGGAGGGCTAGTAGGGATAAATAATTGGATTTACACATATTCATTCAGAGATGGCTGTGAAGCGTCAAATCAGAGATGTCAAATGTGCAGTAGAATATATAAGTTCACAGGAGAGGATTACACCAGAGAGTTAAGTTTGAAAATTGTCAGAATATATATGCTATTTAGAAATATGGAAAAAGATGAAATTACTTAAGAAGAGAAGGTAGTTTGGAGGTAACGTTTCATTCACATAACCTGAGGCGATGCATCTTTTAGAACTACGGTGAAAAGGTTGGAGCCAGAAGAAATGTTTGAGAAGAAATACTAAAGAAAGCACATTAATAGTTGGCTGAAATTTCATAAAACTAAGAGATGAGCATTTCAGTAAGGAGATAAAGGTCAGTTCTCAGGAAAGCTGCCAAGTGGTAGAATAAAATGAGGTCAGAAACGTATTCATTAGATTTTTCAAGATGAAAGCTTTTAGTGTTCTTTAGAAAAGCTGTTTTTTATGGACTGATTGGAACAGAAAGCACATAAACCAGATCATAGTGGGTTAAAATGAATTGACGTTGAAAAATTAGGAACAACTACTTTGACAATTAGAGGTCAGAAAAAAAAAA
>NW_007846161.1:0-685 GCF_000696425.1 Galeopterus variegatus
CGGCCCTATGAGTGAGATTCTAAACAACCTAAGCAAGCCTTGGGGCATGTGTCCACTCTCCAGTTTTTCAGGATAGCGGAAGAGGTTGCACAGGACAGCTGGCCAGACTAGTTTAGAACATGAGGAGGAGGAGATCAGTAAAGAAGCAGATGTTGGATTCATACAAATAAGAGAGAGTATACCCACTAAAGATGATATGGTCAAAAAGACAGGCATGATATTTGCTCTCATGAATCATATAGCTCACTAGAAGAAAAAAAAGTAGAGGGTGCAAAAGTTGCTTGTATTCGTACACTTCCCCATCAATTTGTTCTTGCCCCCTTGTATCTTCACACATGCACTTTTTGTAGTCCCCAACTTCTGGGTAAATGTACTTGTTCTTTCTAGAGCATCCTTTCTTTTTGTATAAGGCTGAAAGTATCATCATTCATATTAGAAAACTATGGCCCTGCTCAAAATGACGAGACATCTAGTCAGTGTGCAAGGCTGCATGCAAACCAAAACAAAGGTAGAAGCAAGAGCTGATATTGTGAATATGATATTATAGAGTCCAGGATCACAAGAGGATCAGGCGATTCAGTAGTACTGTTTTGTGGAATCCTGTGTACGTGTGTGTGTGTGTGTCTGTGTGTGTGCACGCACATATGTGTGTGTGTATGGAAAGCTGTAAAACTGCTTTTGAAAT
>NW_007846162.1:0-685 GCF_000696425.1 Galeopterus variegatus
CTCGAGTCTTGGACTTCCGATTCAGTAGATGGCGCTATTTGAGCCTTGGAAATCGTTCCAGAAGGGTGTTCAGCTGTTCCTTCTTTCTTTATTTATTTCTGAGATTCCGCCTCTTTTAGCCGGGCCCCTCCCCACTCTGTGTGCTCAGGACATGGCTGAGGCGTGTCTTCTACAAACCTTGACTTTCAGTTGAATCATCAAATTTGTGCCATGCCCCCGCCCTGCCCAGCAGGTGTCCTGACTCTCCGGGCGGCTGCTGGGTGGTGAACTCCTCGAGGGGAGGGTCGGTCAGCCCACAATTCCTTCTTGTCTCCCTCGTCCACTTGGGTCAGCTCCCCTAGAAACCCGACTGGTACACTTCAATGTAACTTGCGGGGGACACCGGGCTCCCCTCTCCCCACCAGAAACAAGCCAGGGGCTCTTCCAAACTGAGGTCCCCAGAGATGGAATCTGCCTCTTGGGAAGAGGGAGTTTATCTCGGGCTGACTCCCAGGGTGTGGCGGAGAGACGATCTGGGCAGGCTTCTCTTCCCAGCCCCCCCGATGCTGGCCGGGGACTTCCCACGCTACCAGCCCCATCTGGGATCCGTGGGAAGAGTGGGACTATAGGCCGATCCACAGGCCTCGGGGTGCCCCGCGTCGAGGTAAGCAATTAGCACGTCCCAGCACGTCCCAGCGGGGAGCCA
>NW_007846163.1:0-685 GCF_000696425.1 Galeopterus variegatus
GTTAAGTCTAGAGTGGGGACCAGGAATCTGAAGCTAAAACAAGTGTCCCAGAATATTCTCACGTGCAGCCAGTTTGGGGAACCACTTATTTTGACAATTTCTCCCTTGAATAAGTAGGTGTGAATGCCTTAGTTTCTCCTACGGTGTTCTTCATCGTCATCTTCAAATGCCCAAATTTTGCACAGTGTTGATACTCTATGGTGCCCTGACCCTAGCATGCCTCCTAAAAGTGTTGCACAGCACATCCTTTTTACAGTTAGAGAATTTATGTTGAAAATTCTGAGACAAAGTTTAGAGCTAGGGTTAGAATTGAGTTAGGATCACAAAACCCCCACTGGAAATAACTGATTTTAAATACTGCAGTGGGTACACTCTTGAATCAGGAGTAAAGTGGGAGGAGGAAAATTATTTAAGGAAGAACTTGGTATTCTCCACATTCAATGGCAATGAAAGGGTCCCCTCACTGGGAGCTGGTGGAAAACAATCCAGCCTATCCCTTCTGTGTTAACACTTCAGTGCAAAGTGGATAAAAGAGGAGCCTTATAAAAGAAAACTGGGGGAAGGCCAAGGTAGGAGAGAATATGGAAATTCATGGGAAAGAATAAGGAACAGTATTGAAAAGTCCCAAGGAGAGTTTGACATTGGGAGAGAGAAAAATCAAAGACAGGGAAAGTAGGATTAGCCA
>NW_007846164.1:0-685 GCF_000696425.1 Galeopterus variegatus
CTGGAAATATTAATTCTGGAGAAAAGAAAATTCAGGAAAAAAGCTGTGTTCAAATATGTGCAAGACTGTCACGTGGAAGAGAGAGAGTGATTGTTCAGCGTGTTCTCAAGGGGAAGATGTGGGACATGTAGGAAGAACATAAGAAGACAGATTAGGACTCAATAAAGACCATGTTCAAAAATGACAGAGTACTTTTCCTTAGGAGGAAATGAGCTTCTCATTGCCCGTGACAGTCAACAGCTTTTCTGAGTTGCTTTAGAAAAATTGAACACTAGGTGGTTAGGGCAAAGTAGGGAGGTTAAACTGAAGAGCCCCAGTGTATTCATCTACCATGAGAACTTCCAGTGGGATAACCCAAAAGATTATAGTCACTCAGAATGCAGTCTCCTTTATTTTTCACATTTATGTACCGTAGGAACTTAAATTATCAACTGACAAACACCTTGGTGCTCTTTTTTCAGAATTTTCAATTTGCCCTGTGCACAATCATTTTATGTCATCTTAAGTCAATAACTTAACTTTCCTGGGCATTGAGCTCTTTTGTGGTAAAGCATCTGAATGTGATCCATTGGGCTATGCTAAACTTTAGTAAATGCATGTTCAGAAGAACCTTTGAGACATGAGATTTTATGTCTTAGTTGAATTGAAGAACTAAATTTTTATGTTTCTTTTGGATATGACTAAA
>NW_007846165.1:0-685 GCF_000696425.1 Galeopterus variegatus
CTAGGAACATAATTGCTGAATCATATAGTAACAGTATGCTTAATTTTGTAAAAAGCTGCCAAATTGTTTTCCAAAGTAGCTGTACCATTTTGCTTTCCCACCAGCCAATATATGAGAGTTCCTGTTGCTCCAAATCCCCACAGCATTTGGGGTTGTCAGCATTTTGGATTTTAGCTGTTCTAATAGTGTGTAGTGGTATTTCATTTTTGTTTTAATTTGCATTTCCCTGATGACATATGATGTGGAACATTTTTTCATATGCTATTTTTTGCTATCTGTATATTTTCTTTGGTGTCTGTGAACCACCGTTGTCCATTTTTTTAGTTGCATTGTCTGACTTTTTATTGTTGAGTTTTAAGAGTTTTTTGTGTATTTTGGACACAAACATTTTATCAGATATGTGTTTTGCAAATTTTTCTCCCAGTTAGTGCCTTGTTTGTTTCTCTCAACAATGCCTTTCACAGAGGAGAAATTTTTAATTACTTTTATTTTTTATTTTTTATTATTAGCATATTAATTATTACATATCATAATTTTTCTTTATGCCCTTTCTTTATTCCCTTCCCCCCTCACTGGTATCCTTAGGTTTGACCTCTCTTTCTGGAAGTTCAATGCACTACTGTGATCTTTGTTTCATTCTTTTTTTTCTTCCTTCCTTCCTTCCTCCCTCCCTCCCTCCCGCCCG
>NW_007846166.1:0-685 GCF_000696425.1 Galeopterus variegatus
TATAATTATATCAAAACCCCACGTTGGGGCCGGCCCGGTGGCGTACTCGGTAGAGTGCGGCGCTTGGGAGCTTGGCGGCGCTCCCGCCGAGGGTTCTGATCCCATATAGAGACCAGTCCGCTCACTGGTTGAGCGCAGTGCCGGCGCGACACCGAGGGTTGCGATCCCGTTGCCGGTCGTGGTGCGGGCGCGACACTGAGGGTTGCGATCCCATTACCGGTCACGAAAAAAGACAAAAAGGAAAAAAACAAAACAAAACACCACGTTGTGTGCCTTAAATATGTACAATTTTTTAATTGTCAATTCTGCCCCAATAAAGCTGAAAAAATAACAATGTATTTGATTAGGTATTCTTATGTGTGCATCTTGTGTGTATGTGTGCTTATACATAAATGAAATAAATGACAGCAATTATACGAAATGGGGGGATTAGGTTTATTTTTTATTATAAGGAACTTAAACTAGTCACGAAGTGATATAGTGTTAGTTGGAAGTGGACTTGGATTAGTTTCAAAAGTAAATGGAAAACTCTGGGACTTTTTTAACTTTAAAAAGTAAAAAAAGAACTATAACTGATATGCTAAGAAAGGAGAAAAAATGGAATCATATGAAATGCTGAATTAAAACCACAAATGGTAGAAAAAGAATGGAAGACAAAAATATAAAGAAAGAACAAGGATGGGCC
>NW_007846167.1:0-685 GCF_000696425.1 Galeopterus variegatus
GTTGGTGTTAGGAGGTGGGGACTTTGGGAGGTGATTAGGTCATGAGGTGGTGCCTTCTTAGGTGAGATTAGTGCCTTTTTATAAGAGAGCTGCCTCGCCTCTTCTACCATGTGAGGACACAGTGAAAAGTGGGCATCTATGAAGAAGGAATTAGGCCTGCACTAGACACCAAATCTGCTGGTGCACTTGATCTTGGGCTTCCAGCCTCCAGAACTGTGAGGAATAAATTTCTGTTGTTTATAAGCTTCTCAGACTAAGGAATTTTGTTATAGCAGCTGGAATAAACTAAGACAAGTTATTTTTCTTCTCATTTTGCAGATAGGAAAACTAAGGCACAAAGGGCCTAAGAAAAGTCATCCTTCTGAAGAGTGGCTCATGAGAACCAGTCTGTGCCTGGAGCTCAGGCACACTAGCACGGGGACAGAGGAGATGCAGGACAGGCAAAGGGGAGTGCCTGCAGCTGGTGCTCAGCTCAAGGCCCCCAATAACACTGTGCAAACTGTCATGAGTAGCCGAAGACCCATCTCATTTGCAAATGCTGTTGGTCACTGCAAAAAGCACCAAGCCTGGGAAATCCCACCACAATGGAGAATCACATTCCACCAGCTGCTTCTAGCACAGGACGCAATCCCCACCAACAACATCCCTCCCACCTCCAGAAATAGAAAACCTCTGCCAAAAGATA
>NW_007846168.1:0-685 GCF_000696425.1 Galeopterus variegatus
GTGGGTAAGAGAGACAAAAGTGATGTTGATTTTTATGGTTGTGTTTTGGCTAACAGGAGACATTATTTTAATCATTATCTTTTCTATTTTGTATTTTCTGCACTCTTTATTTTTACATTATGTTTTAAAAAACACATGACTTAAAATTTAACATCTTAAGTATTTTTAAGTGTACATCTAAGTACTGTAAAGTATATTCACATTATTGTACAACCATCACCACCATCCATCTCTCTAATTTTTTAATCTTTCCCAATTGATACTCTATACCCATTAAATATCAGCTCCCCATTTACTCTTTCCCCAGACCCTGGTAACTAATGTTTTACTTTCTCTTTCTCTGAGTTTGACTATTCTAGGTACCTCAGATAAGTAGAATCATACAGTATTATTCCTTTTGTGACTGGCTTATTTTACATAGGATAACATCTTCAAAGTCCATCTGTGATGTGGCATGTAGCAGTCACTGTGGAATGTACTATAAAGCCAATGTACCTCACAGGGCCTGGTTTTCCAAAGCCTTGAAGTTTCAAATATTGACCTTGGAAGGATAGGAAATTCTCCCCAGGCTAGTGAGTCTTTGTTGCAAGATAAGTATTGTGGCACAGCGGGTTGCTGGCTCAAAGACAGACTACTTACTGATTGTTATGTAAAGAAAATGAGAAATTGCTATAGGAAGGAATGT
>NW_007846169.1:0-685 GCF_000696425.1 Galeopterus variegatus
TCATTAGGTGTGTGGGGGGGTCAGCTGGCAGGTACAGGGATCTGCATCCTTGATCTTGGTGTTACGAGGTGATGCTCTAACCAACTGAGCTAACTGACCAGATCTGAGAGAGCTCATCTTTCTTATCCTTTCCACCTTCTGTCATGTGAGAAGGCAGCAAGAAGACCCTCAGCAGACACCAGATGCCAGCGCCTTCATCTTGGACTCCCAGCCTCCGGAACTGAGAAAGAAATTTATGTTCTTTATAAATTACCCAGTCTCAGGTATTTGCTATAGTAGCACAAACTAAGAGAAAGAGTATAGAACATTTGCTCAATATTTTTATGGTAAATCGAACATTTCTTTTGGACTATAAATCCCTGGTTCTGTCCACAAGGGCACTGTGATGCTACTCTGATTCCCACTTCTCTGTTAGGAATCCCAAAGGGAGATGCAAAGCTCTGGCTAACAGAGGACTAAGGTGTCTCTGTCTGCTGCTGTTTCACCCGTCCCCTGGGAAGCTTAATTTAGCAGCTTGGCTCAGAATAACTTGAGGCAGCTCCAGTCATGACAATGAGTTGAGCTCGCATTTGATTTCCATCCCTCTGTGGACCCCACTGACACAAACGTATGGAAGAAATGAATCCCCAGATGAAGACAGCATGTGGATGGGGAACTAGCAGTGCAAGGGCCACTCCAAAAATGT
>NW_007846170.1:0-685 GCF_000696425.1 Galeopterus variegatus
TATACCATGTGTCCTCAAAGGTGGTGTCACTCGCACATACATCACTGTCCAAAGACCAAAATTAATAGGTCTAATACCCAGCGAAGTAGCAGGCTGCCCCTCATTCTTGGTTTCGGATCTCCATATTCTTCCCCCTCACTGACATTTGGCTTTATATTCTACAGCTCATGAGAATGAAAGCTCTGACGAGTGCTGCCAGATCCAACTACCTCAGTATAAATCTTTTTCCTTTTTTTTTTTTTTTTTTGCTCTAACAAAAAAGGATGACCTAGGAATTGGAGCCTGGATTAGGATAAACCAGACGCTCTGGATCACCCACGCCACCTAGGGTGATTGTTTTTTTTTTTTTTTTAAGTAGGATGAAAACCAAGACCGTTTTATCTGGGAAATCGTTGTTAATTGCAGAGAGAAAAGGGAAGAAGGGTCTGTGGGGATGAATCAAAGACAGTCCTGCCTTTAGTGTAATAAGGCCAAGGTGTCCCCCAGCCCCAAGTGGAAGCTGAAAAGACAGAGAACCTGAGCCCATACAACACACAGTGAGAAAGCCAGTCTGCACAGCAATCCTGGTGCCATTTGTGTGGATAAAAAAAATGTTAAATAAATGTTGTATAAATAAATATTACTCTGTTTCCCAATGTTCATTGCAGCACTCTTCACAATAGCCAAGAGTTGGAATCAACCCAAA
>NW_007846171.1:0-685 GCF_000696425.1 Galeopterus variegatus
AAAAATACAACCAAGCATTACAAAAAGCCCAAGACTAGTGGTATTTTATTATTTTCTTAGATTATTTAAGATTGTACAGGAGAAATATGTATCCCAATTTGGTTCAGTCAGAAATGGATATATGTGAATGGGGAGATCTTTAAAATATTTAAACTATAGATTCTTTCTTCCCAAAAGGTGGAAGGATGCTTCCTTTAGCACCTTTCTTGCTAGAGAGAATTGAACATTTGTTTTTATCATACACCGGCATGGCAATGAAGCTATTGGGATAGAAATAACCTCATTACTATTCATTTTTGCTGGCTCCCAACTAGTTCTTGAATCAAGGTTCTATTTTCTCCCCCCTGAGGAAAACAGGCACAATAAGCAAAATAAGAAGGTGCTCTTAGCCTCTGAAGCTAATGAAAAACTCAGACCGATTCTGCCCAAGGGGTCTTTGTGGAGCCTCCTGCCTCTGCCTGCAGCTCCCCAGGCAGTGTGTGCGACTGGCCCTTCCTCCCCACAACCTTCTCTCGAAGACGAACCATTCAATTCAACGGAGAGCGTTGCCTTCCAAAGTTAACACTCCTCTTCTATTTGGAGGGTTCCCACCTATCCATTGTCAGCGTACTACAATAAGGAGGATCTTGCATTGGGGTTGAAGAGGCCCTGGCTTCAGTTCTAGTTCTCCTAGCAGTGTGACTGT
>NW_007846172.1:0-685 GCF_000696425.1 Galeopterus variegatus
GGCTCTAATATGTGCCTAATAATTTTATTTCAGTGCCCTTCAGTTTCCTCATCTTGATATGGCTTTAGTCCTTCTATTTTTCCTTTTCACAAATGCATAATTAAGTTTATGATATAGTAGGTTCTGGGAATGCAGAAATGTAAGTCATTTTCTATCCTCTCAGGTTCTTAGTCCCTGAGACAGATATCTTAATCAATCATCATGAAATACCCCAAAAGATGACTTTTCAAATAATTATAGTCAAAATACTGTGGGAGCCCAGAGAACAGAAAGGTCTGGCAGTCAGGGAAAGTTTCAAAGGGAATAGGCAATTTACCCAGATATAAAAAATGGGTACTGTGCCAGGTATAATAACGTCAGGAAGAAAATGACACTACAGGAATATTAAATTGCATATGCAAAGGCGTGAAGTTGAGAAGGTGAGGAGAAGGGATTTGGTGAGACCAAAATACAGACTGAAGGAGGATTGAGACAGTGAGAGAGATGAGGTGGGAGAGGTAGATTAGAGCTAGAATTGGGAGGACCTTATGCATTATACAAGTAGTTTGAACTTATCTTAGGGACAACTGAGTCACCAGAAAATGTATAGAAGTCATATGATGATTTTCCCCCCTAAGGATATATCAGACAACAGTATGAATCAATGCAAATGAGACCAAATACAGACAGATTGCAAAAAGCCTGA
>NW_007846173.1:0-685 GCF_000696425.1 Galeopterus variegatus
GAGCAGTCCCTTCTGTCACCGCCTCTTGCTGTCATGTCTGGTTCTTTCTCTGGCTCACTTCTAGTGCATCCTTGACCCCAGGTCTCTTCTCCCAAGGCAGATATTAATTCTGAGAGCTGATAAAATCCTGCCTTGTAGGAACCTAGGAAATATCAGAATGAAAGCCAAAATAAGCATGGAGCCATACACAATAAGATTACACTGGTTCATTGACCAGCTCTCTAATGATTTTGGCAAATATAAATACATAAACAGTGTTATCTCCAATTAACTGCAAGATGTGGTAAAGTTTCTCCAAAGAAGGTATCAAGGAAAAAGAAATGTATTTACTTTCATATTTTCTAATGATATAATTTCATTCATTTGAATTTTATTCACTTAGAATTTTTGGTAACCTGGACACTGTTCAGATTGAGTATTTGCAATTTCTATATAAAAGGAGTTTATCTGAGCAAGACTTAGGAGAATGCTGTGGACTGATTGAATTGCGTCCCCCAAGGTCAATATATTAGAAGCTTAATTCCCACTGTAACTGTTGAGGGTGGGAAATCCTGTTATGGTAACTGAAAGGTAGGGCCTTGAAGAGGTAGGTGATTAGATTGTAGAACCATGCTGGAGTGAATGGATCCGTGTCTGTGGTCAGGGGCATGGTTCTGAGGGCTTCAAAAGGAGAGTGCATGAGGAG
>NW_007846174.1:0-685 GCF_000696425.1 Galeopterus variegatus
TTTTGTTTGTCTTGGAAAGTCTTTAATCTCCCTTTATTTCTGAAGGAAAGCCTTGCCAAGTTAAGTATTCTTGGTTGGAAGTTTGTGCTGTTTTTTTCAGCACTTTGAATACATCATCTGACTCTCATCTGCCCTGTAATGTTTCTGCTGAAAAATCTCCTGCCAGCCTTATGGAAACTCCCCTATATGTAATTCACTTCTTTTTTCTTGCTGCATTCAAGATTCTTTCTTTGTCTTTGATTTTTGGACAGTTTGATTGTAATGTGTCTTGGGGTAGTCTTATTTGAATTGAATCTCATTGTAGACCTCTAAACTTCTCTTTCCCCAGATTTGAAAAGTCTTTGTGCTATTATTTCTTTAAAAATATTTTCTACCCCTTTGACTCTCTTTTATCCTTCTTTAACTCCTATAACTTTAATATTTGTACTTTCAATGCTGTCTCAAGAATCCCGTAAGTTTTCTTTATTCTTTCTCATTCTTTCTTCTTTTTTCTCTTCTGACTGTATTTTTCAAACAACCCATCTTTGAGTTCACAGATTTTTTCTTCTGCTTGATTAATTCTGCTGTTGATTCTCTCTATTGCATTTTAAATCTGTTTATTGTATTTTCAGCTCCAGAATTTCTTTTTTTTTATTTTAATAATTTTGATTTCTCTGTTGTCTTTAATAATGGTCATTTATTGTTT
>NW_007846175.1:0-685 GCF_000696425.1 Galeopterus variegatus
CACACAGAAAATGGAGTGGTTGTCAGGGACTGGGAGAGGCGGGATGGGGAGTGACAGCTTAGTGGCTACAGAATAGATGAAGCTGTTTGGTCACTAGACGGTGGTAAGGGCTGCACCATATTAAAAATGTACTTAATGAAACTGAATTGTAATTTTGAAAATATTAAAAACACTTTATTTTAAACAAGGGATATTATTGAAAATAAAAGATGAAAAAAATTGAGGAGATGCAGGACACAGACAAAAATGAGGAGAAGCACAGCATCAAGGAAGGGGAAGAACAGATCTGGAGTGGGGACTGGTGGGGGTGTTTGTGGGAGCTCTGGAGCCAGGGCTCCCCTGGGTGCTGGTGATTCTTCTAATTCTTTTGATGTTTCAGGATCTGTTATGTCCGCTTGCTCTGGCTCTATCTCTGCATCTTGCTCTTGCTTTTTCTTCTGCTCTTGCTCGTTCTCTGGCTTGGGCTCGTTCTCTGGCTCGGTCTAAAGCTCGGGCTCGGGCTCCGGCTCGGGCTCGGGCTCGGGATCTTGCTCTTCCTCTGGGTCTGGCTCAGGATCTTGCTCCTGCTCTACCTCTTGCTCTGGCTTCACCTCTGGATTTTGCTCTCACTCTGCCTCTGGCAGAGGAGGTGGAGCTGGAGCTGGAGCTGGACCTGAAGATGATGTTAGCTCTTGGGACACTTGTT
>NW_007846176.1:0-685 GCF_000696425.1 Galeopterus variegatus
CTTTGGACTTCCCAACCTCAGAAACTGTAAGCAATAAATTTCATTTTCTTTATAAAATTCCCAGTTCCATGTATTTTGTTATAAGCAACAGAAATGGACTAATACACCCTGGTTCTATAGACCCAGACATCAACCAGAATTTTCTTTCTAGCTGACAGCTATGCTTAAAGACTGATTTCTTAGAGAGAGCCTCTCTGATCAGGTAGGTGGAAGATCTCAACAGACTCCCAGAGACTTTAGAGATTGAGATGGCTGATCTTCATCTGGAGTTTTGTAGAAACTAGGCATCACTTGGAGAGTTGAGTTGACTGACATTGTAAGAGGAATTCTTTTTTGCACTTTCTCACAAAAGCCTGTAACTTTGGGCCTCTGTCTAGTCTCCTCAAAGCCCAACTAACCTCTAAGAGATGAGCATATAAAATAACTTCTCAGTAATGACTATAATTGATCTTCTGCTTAAGTCTGAGCCACATCCATCACTCCCTCCAAGGTCACTTCTTTCATAGTCCCTTACTCTGAAGCAAAATCTTGTTTGTTGGTTGGTTCTTATTGAAATTAGGCTCCTGCCCTTCCACAGAAACTGGGATATAGGGACACTATCACTTTTGATGATTATATTTCAAAAGGATGGCTCCCAGCTCTTTGGGAAAGATATTTCTGGGTTGTAAAATCAGGAAGAGGCTGG
>NW_007846177.1:0-685 GCF_000696425.1 Galeopterus variegatus
GGGGGGGGGAAATAGCCTTGGTTAAGATCCAGGGAAACTGCTCTGAACACAGTGTTTGAAGAAAATGAAGCTCGCATCGCTCTCCCCCCACAACCTAGTGCAGCCATGCTCCATTTCACCCTGTTCAAACCACCTCAAGGAACAGAAACGGATCCACAGAAACATCCATTCAAAGAAGCCCAGTTGTGCTGGGCTCACAGTGGCATTTGGCTGAGACCCATAATCTCCAAATGCTAGAGCTCTGTTCTGGCACAGCCCCTGCTCTGTGGCTCCTTGAGAGCTTGGAAGATGCACTAAATGTGAATTCTGCAGGTGGGGTTTTGGCCCCAATCCCAAAGTCATCCTCTGGTGATTTAGGCAGAGCTTCTGGGAGGGCTTCTATGACCACATGTAGCCCTCATCTGTCTCTTCCCTCTTTCTTGGGTCAGGCCCGTTAACCACTCAAAGGTGAAGATATATGGTGCCAGAAAAAAGCAAGGCAAGAGATGGGGGCGGGGCAGAGAGAGCTCTTCTCCTTAAGGTCTAGAACTGGTCTTATCCTCCCATTTAATCAAGGGGAAGCAGCTCCAGGGGTCTCGTGCACCAGGTTCTAAGACCAGAGAGTGTCCTTCCACTCATTTATGGCAAGTGCTGTGGCACTCATTTATGGCAAGTGCTGTGGCAGATGGTCTCCAAGGACGGCTGC
>NW_007846178.1:0-685 GCF_000696425.1 Galeopterus variegatus
GGCTGTTCAGGTAGGTTTGGAAATGGCCAGGTGTTCCTTCCTCTCTACTTATAAAAGCCCAGGCTCCTTCCTGAGAATTTTCTCTTCTGTTTATTGCTTAGCAACTCACTAGTCCCCAGCATCTTTGCCATTTAGTCATGTATTGATATACTGAGGGGCCCATAGGCCACTCTCTGAAGCTGAAGAGTCAGCATCAATTGTGGTATGATTCACAGCAAATCTTACCCAAACTACTGCCCCCTAGAAGCTTAAGTGGGACAGTTATGTCTGGATCCAAGGCTACTTGGAGATTAGCTCTGGACAGTCTTGCAGCTCCATAAGAAACCCCGCAATGGTTAGGTCATTTTTAGAAGAGTTGTACTGTGGCTGCTTCCTAGGTTGGCTTTGAACAGACGTATCTGCTTGGAGAAGTCTCTCAGCCTGAGCTAGATCCCTTTCATTTCACTTAGGGGCATTTCTAGTTTCACTGGGGTATCTGTGGATGGTTTAGGCTCAATTCCAATGTATTCTTTGAGAGAATAGGTAGCTTGAGAGCCTAGCCCCACAGAAAAACTGGAACAAAGAGGAGGTCCCCATGTCCATAATAAAAACTGATGCCTGAGTGGAGGTCCCCATGTCCATAAAAAAAACTGATGAGGAGAGGGCATCTGTGGGCAGAACTCTTGTCCCACCAGTTGTCTTGTGA
>NW_007846179.1:0-685 GCF_000696425.1 Galeopterus variegatus
TTATTCCTTTTCATGAAATGACAAGCATCTCTCTGGATTGGAACATGGCATCTCCATACAAGAACTAAACTCTGTCTCCTTTCAAACAGCTGGATATCAGAGTCAGTCTGCTGGCTCATTACAACTGGAAAAACAGAACAGGCATTGAAAGAATTGCAGAGAATTGCCCATATCAATGGAAAGAAAGATGTTGCACAAAGTTTGACTACCGAGGTAAGGGGAAAATAGTTACTATTTTTTAGTCACATTCATCACCACCCTTTAATCACATTTATCACCACCACTAACACATGAAAAAAAAAAAGAGTAAAATTATTAATATTCATAACCAAAAAGTATAAGAACTCAGAAGAAACTCCAATCCTGATTATTATTATTAGGACCCTATGTGTGTACCTGGTATTTGCGAATTTGCAAAATTATTTTAAGATTATGTTGGAAATTTCAAAAGAATTGACTCGGGTCAGGTGTGAAGATATTCGAAGATCCTTATTGTGTGTACTGTACTGGGCACTCACTGATGGAAGTGAAGAGTCACAGATGATCCTGCATTCTTTCTTTCTGATTCTCTGCAGTCAGGACCTTTCATTGTTATCCTTCTGACTTGACTTCCGTGCTGACAGGTTGGTCTAAAACATTAAAATTACCACTTTCAAGGCCATCTTGCAGCAGGGGTTGTACTTGA
>NW_007846180.1:0-685 GCF_000696425.1 Galeopterus variegatus
TGTTTTATCTAAACATGGACTTATCTGATTTATAAATTAACACTTACAAATAGTATAACATCTTCTACCTCTTAAATATCTGCAACATTCAGCGAAGCCCCAGGACGTACAGATTCACCCTTCCCTGAGATAAAAGGAAATGCAGGGGGAACACCCCTGGGGGAGTTGAGGAAGTCACTTTTGGACACATTATAGTGGAGATGCCTCTTAGATGTCATAGGAGAGATGTTATGAGGAGACAACTGGACACATTATTCTAGACTTCAGGGAAGAAGTCTCCAGAGGAAATGGAGACATGTACGTGGTGTTTAACATGATAGACAGCAAGTTCAAGGACTAAGCCGCAGTATACTCCCACATACAGAGAACAAGATAGCAAGACACTAGAAAAGGGTGAAATGCTCTCAGAGGCAATAAAAATCTTAAAACAAATAGACTTTTTAAGGTTAGTGGAATATCCTCAAAGCCAGGGAAATTCTGGGACACAGCAAGGACACCTGATCAGTACCCCAATCACCATAGGACCACTCAGAGGAGACTGGTCAGGAATATAGAACTGCATGGGGTGCAGTTTCTTCAAAAGACTCAGGCCCAGACAAGTGTTTCTACACAATCCAGGTGCACCCCGATTTCACTAAACAAGGAAGGACCTATAAAGTCAACCATTAGAACCTGAACTTAACAA
>NW_007846181.1:0-685 GCF_000696425.1 Galeopterus variegatus
AGTAAAAGGAAAATTGATTACATTTTATATTCAATTTGGTGCCTTTCTTACTTGAGCAGGGAAAGGAAAGCACTTTTATTGGTATTTTGAAGAACACACAGAATACAATAGAATTACCAAAGAAAACAGAGGTAATTTGGTTCTTTCATAATCATTGGAAACACTTGGGCTGATAAGTTATTTCAAAGTAATGTCAAGAACCCCAGTGGTAGGTGATGTTTGATTTTCCATTTATACATTCAAGTTTCTACAGTTTCACTGACAAATTAGATGGAAGTTTCCAAGAAAACACAAAATAGTAAAAGTTTATATTGTTTATTATATACTAAACAATGCTTAATGTATAAAGGGCCTCACATAAAACACAACAAAAAGGTTAAAGCCACATTTCAAACTCAGACTATTTTTTAGTTTTTCCTACTGCTGAAGCAGCCAAATTCCCAGCTTATCAATTTCTTTATAGATGACGCTTTCTTTGTAAGGCACAGAAAAACACATTGCACTTAAGTCCTTTAGTACTTTTCCCTAACGTTATGAACTGAATTGTGTTCCCCAAAGTTTATACATTGAAACCCTAAACTCAGCGTGACTGTTTTTGGAGATGGGGCTTTTAAGAAGATAAGATTAAATGAAGTTATAAGGGTGGACCGCAATGAGCATACATAGCATGTAATGATAGACATAT
>NW_007846182.1:0-685 GCF_000696425.1 Galeopterus variegatus
CAGTGGACCTGGGTGTATAAGTGGGAATTTGCTTGTAAAGCTACACGACTATGCCAGTTGTCAAGTAAGGCAAATCACAACTAAAGCCAAAACATTTTATTATTTTGTTATACTAAGTTTCCATTTGTATTGTTAGGGCTGGGGCTCAGACCCTTCAAACCCATTGTACAGATTGGGTCCCCAGACCCCTCACGCACAGGTCCACACTTGGTAATTGGGAACGATCCTTGGAGCCATTGGCAGACGACACAAGCTCAGTCCTCAGCAATGGCAGCAGCAGCTTACAGGTTCAGTGGTGGTGGCGGTGGCCTCATGGAGGGTCCCGGGGGCCCTGGCAGCAACAGCCTCAAGCAGCAGTAGCAGTCTCCCCATGACCTGCCCCCAGGGGCATCCCAGGGGTGGCAGGCCCCGTAGATCAGAGCCACTTGTCCTTTATACTTAAGTTCATAACCCAGGACACCTGGGTGCACATGTGCAATTACCTTAGACAATAACCAAGGAACACCTGAGCACACGTCCACATTTACATCAAATGCTTGGCAAGATTCTGAACACCCAAGGGGCCCTGATCATTTTCCTGTATTTTCCCAACAATGCCAAACTAGGGGAGTAGAACATTCCAGACCATTCAAACAGCACAGAAAATCCAGGTAATAGAGCAGTGTTGACCAGAGCCCTCAGGAGC
>NW_007846183.1:0-685 GCF_000696425.1 Galeopterus variegatus
AACTTTATAAAGAACATCTGCAGAAAACTGACAGCCATCATACTTAATGATGAGAAACTAGATGCTTTCCTCCTAATACCAGGAGCAAGTTAAAGATGTTCCCTCTCAGCTTTCCTATTCAACATTATTCTGGAGGAAGTCCCACCTAATGCCAATAAGACAGGGAAATGAAAAGTGTACATATTCAGAAAGAAGAAATAAAACTGCCTTTGTTCCCAGATAATATAATTGTTTATGTAGAAAATCCCAAATAATTGACAAAAACAAACAAAAAACCCAACCCTCTTGGAACTAATAAGCCATAACAAAGTTGCAAGATACAAAGTTAATACCAGTCAATTGCTGTTCTATATAACAGCAATGAACAATTAGAATTTAAAATTAAAAACATAATAGAATTTACATTAGCACCAAAATAATCAAATAGGTGTAAAACTAACAAAATATGTACAAGATCTATATGAGGAAAACTAGAAATTTCTGATGAAAAAAATAAAAAATCTAAATAGAGAGATTTTCCATTTTTATGGACAGGAATACTCAATATTGTCAAAATGTTAGTTCTTCCCAACTTTGTCTACAGATTCAGTGCAATTCCAATGAAAATTCCAGCACGTTATTTTGTGGATATTGACAAACTGATTCTACAGTTTGTATGAAAAGGCAAAGGACCCAGAATAGCCAA
>NW_007846184.1:0-685 GCF_000696425.1 Galeopterus variegatus
TTGGCTCCTGTACCTGCTCAGAATCCTGCCAACTATGCCAATTGTAGAGCTAGGGCTAGGGCCTGGAACTCACAGACCCCTCAAGCCAATTCACAAACCCTTCACACTCAGGTCTATGAGCTAGGTAACTGGCAAAAAGGTCCTTGGAGCCTTAGTTGAAGAAGGAATAGTGTTTATTCAGCACACACACTAAGAGTTAAGCAGTCCACAGGAGAAACTCAAAACTCAACTGCTGCAAGCAAAATCCAAAGAAAAACTGAGCTGCTGCCAGCTGAGTAAACATGCTCTATTTTTAGATGTGAGCTCTGCTGGGTAGCTCTGCTTCACAAACTTCAGAACACACAATAGCAACAAAACTAAAAAGATACATTGGTGCACATGTGCACTAACTCCACCCACACACAACTTGTTTACAAGAAATGTGCTGCTTGGCCCCCAACCGGACCTGAGCCAAGGGAGCCTATTTTATCCTATTTTCCTCACATGTGGCCATACACATTTGTTACAATTTGGAAAACAACACATCTATAAAGGATGAGGTTTATTGTACCTAAATTATAACTCAATAAACTGCCTTCAAAAAAAATTTAATAGAAATATGGACAGTTGATATGAATAGACATCTGAAGATAAAGGAATACAAAAGCCCCTGAACATTTGAAAGATGCTCAAATGCACTCATAAT
>NW_007846185.1:0-685 GCF_000696425.1 Galeopterus variegatus
AGAAAGGGTGGTTCAGATTCCCAGAAAAGTCTCCCATGGGCTGACAGACACATGGTTTCACAGGCCCGCCCCTGGATGAGTTGAGCAGCCTTGATCCCATGGCCACTCCCACCCCTGAAGATGGGGGAGGCCTGTTGCTGGCCTCTCTGGTTTGCTCAAGGGCCAGTCCCCAGTTAGTCCTAACTTGGGTATCTCCAGGACCGTCTGGGTCCACTGGGCCCCTGGGTGACTGTACCTCCCAGGAGATGGTGGTCCCTACCAGGCTGGGATATCTAGTCTCGGTTGGTGTCCCTCTTCTCCCCCCATCTCTTTCCTGCTTTGGTCTCTTCCAACCACTCCTGCTGGTGTGTTCCATCTGCTCAGATGGGCCCAGAGAAAGAGTGTGTCTTATTACCACCTGATCCAGTTGTCCCCAGAGTGGGGCTGCACCTGAGCACGGTGGGAGTGCTCCTCTTGCTCCTGGACCAGAGAGGTACTCAGAGCACGGATGTGTGATTGGATGGGCACATGCTCGCCTGGGCTTTGCACTGTCATGTGGAGCTCTGCTTGCCTCCAATGCATCCCTGCACCGATCACAATAGGGTTGTCTGTACTTTCTATTTCTTCCTCATAGATCCTGCTCTCATGGTCGGAGACCCTCTCATTTCTGAGGCCTGCATTACAGAGACTCTATTCTGAGGAAAGT
>NW_007846186.1:0-685 GCF_000696425.1 Galeopterus variegatus
CTGTTCCTTCTCTGTATTATGGACTTTTCCTGGGCAGGAAGAATCTGGTGGGTATTATTTGTTGGCCAAGGAATATATGTCTACTTTTTTTTCTTTTTCCTCCTTTCCTGTCAGTCAAGGGCTTTTTTACTTTCTTATTCTCTGAATCACCCCATCTTCCACTTATTATCAATTCAGTTTCCACCTTGCCCTGTCCTCCTTCCCTTTTCCCCTCCACTTTCCCCCTTTTCCTCTCCCAGCTGCACTTTCTCTTCTCTTCCTCCTGTTTTCTTCCTCCTTCTCATCCTCCTCAAATTCTCTAGCCCTTGCTCTTGATCCCCAATACACAAATACCTTTTTTAGGCATTAGTGTTAGACATCAGTGATGAATAAAGGATTGTCTTGGCCCTCTAGGAGCCCGCCTAGGTAAGGGCCCGGTCAGCTTGTCAGAGGCTTTCAGGGCATGTTTTCTCTGCTTACTCCCTCCCTTCTCTCTGATGCCACAAATGTGCTGGTGACCCCAGAGCTGACTGAAATGTGCTCATACTCCCTTGTACAGTCTGTGCCAAGCCACAGATGTGTCTGGATGGAGTCTTGTACAGTTGCTGCAAACTCCAAAAGTCTGGGAACCTAGGAAGTGTTTGGGTGTCTTTTGAGTCAGTATTGGCAACCTGAAAACTTAAAAATGTCTCCAATTGAATTGAAA
>NW_007846187.1:0-685 GCF_000696425.1 Galeopterus variegatus
GCCAAAGCAATGCTGAGCAAAAAAAATAAAGCTGGAGGCATAACACTACCTGAATTTAAACCATACTATAAAGCTATAATAACCAAAACAGTATGGTACTGGCATAAAAACAGACCCACTGATCAATGGAAAAGAATAGAGAATCCAGAAATCAACCCACACACCTACAGCCATCTGATCTTTGACAAAGGCACCAAGCCTATACAATGAGGAAGAGACTGCCTTTTCAGCAAATGGTGCTGGGATAACTGGATATCAATATGCAGAAGAATGAAACTAGACCCATACCTTTCACCATATACTAAAGTCAAATCAAAATGGATTAAAGAATTAAATATATACCCCGAAACAATAAAACTTCTTAAAGAAAACATAGGAGAAACACTTCAGGAAGTAGAACTGGACAAAGACTTTATGAATATGATCCCAAAAGCACGGGAAACCAAGGGAAAAATAAACAAATGGGATTATATCAAACTAAAAAGCTTCTGCACAGCAAAAGAAACAATTAACAGAGTTAAAAACAACCAACAGAGTGGGAGAAAACATCTGACAAAGGATTAATATCCAGAATATACAAGGAACTGAAACAATTTTTCAAGAAAAAAACAAGCAACTCAATTTAAAAATGGGCAAAAGAGCTAAATAGGTGTTTCTCAAAGGAAGATATACGAATGGCCAACAG
>NW_007846188.1:0-685 GCF_000696425.1 Galeopterus variegatus
TGATGCCTACCTGTTCTAGCACCGCTGGCTTGGGCCATCTTATAGTTCATTTTTAAAACACAGCTGTCAGGCCGGCCCGGTGGCACACTTGGTAGAGTGCGGTGCTTGGGAGTGCAGCGGTGCTCCCACTGAGGGTTCGGATCCCATATAGAGACTGGTCCGCTCACTGGTTGAGCACGGTGCGGGCGCGACACCGAGGGTTGCAATCCTGTTTCTGGTCACGAAAAAAGATAAAAAGGAAAAAAAAAAAAAAACCACGGCTGTCATTTGAGGCAAAATGGGAAGACACAGAGCTTCTGAGCAGAGGAGTGACCCTTGCTAAGTTTGATTTCTAAAAGATTTCACTGTTTGTTCTGTTGGAAATAGGCTGTAGGATATGTAAGTGTTAAGTCTGGAAAACTAGTTAAGAAGGTATTGCACTAATACAGGGGAGAAAATTAAGAGGGCTTGGACCAAGGTGACAGAGATGTGATGAGAGGTTTGGATTGTAGAAATACCTTGAAGATACAGCCAACAGGATTTCCTGACATAGAATGTGGACAGAGAGAAGCTCAGCTGGGAGGGTGGTGGTGCCATGAACTGCGATGGGGATACTGGAGGAAGGAAGTCTGTGGAAATCAGGAAATTAGTTTT
Source organism: Galeopterus variegatus (assembly GCF_000696425.1). Classification (NCBI taxonomy): domain Eukaryota; kingdom Metazoa; phylum Chordata; class Mammalia; order Dermoptera; family Cynocephalidae; genus Galeopterus; species Galeopterus variegatus. Next base: position 634 of record NW_007846188.1, read on the forward strand.
AGACTACATGTCTAGTGGTGGGGGACATGTGGAAGAGCCAGCTCAGGAAATT
>NW_007846189.1:0-685 GCF_000696425.1 Galeopterus variegatus
AGTGGAATGATGTAATAAAAATTATTTTTGAACATACTGACAGTGACCTGTGCAAATTTTCGTTTCTCACCATGCTGCAATTTATTTTCTAGGTTAGCTATGAGTCTCCTATATTTTCAGTAGTTCAGATAGATAGATAGATGATAGATAGATAGATAGATAGATAGATAGATAGATAGATAGACAGACAGACAGATAGATTATATATCATCCCAATCTTCTCTTCAATATTAATGATATATACATATATATCATTACACCAGGTTGTTACATTTCTCTCCTTTGAGTTCTCATCTGCCTGAGGGAAGGAAAAAATGAGGAAGGGAGGAAGGAAAAACGATAGAAAGGGAGGAAGTAAGAAATGAAAAGTGGCAGAAAAGAAAAGAAGAAATAAGGTAGGAGATACATTAATTTTCAAAAAGAAAATAATTCAGAACAGTATCTAAAAAGTCTGGAGAATCCGCATGATTATTTTCTCTTTAGACCACATATAGTATGACTTGTAAAATATTGGAGATATTCAAATAATTTTTGTTTTCTCTCCAGTAATAACTTTATGTTCTTTATTTGAGCAGTGTTAAATGTATACACAAAAAAGATTTATGTGGTTTATGATATTAACAAATACAGGGGATATTTTAATTGCTGTAATGCATTAACCCTGAGATAGCTTTCAGTATTACCT
>NW_007846190.1:0-685 GCF_000696425.1 Galeopterus variegatus
ATGGTGAGACAGGCCACCATTAGCTTCCTCCCAGATGCAAGTGTCCTTGGCAGGAGGGCAAGGCTGGGTGAGGGGTGGGGGCCCCACGTCAGCCCATCTGGTGACATAACCTCTCAGGGCCTCAGTTTTTACATATGTGAAATGCGGACATTGATGGTGACTGTCTTATTAGGTTACAGAGATTTGATGAGCAATTAGAACAGTGCCTGGCACTCCGTGCATGATGGTTATTGTGCTCTGTTATCACTGCCAGAGAGGGGCAGAAAGACCAAAGAGGGTAAATCCCTGCAGGGTGGGGACTGTGTCTTCATGTGTTATGTCTTTCATTCAAATCCCATGACAAGGAGCAGGAGGAGGAAATAAAACAAGGAGAAGAAAAACAACCAAAAATCTAAATACCCCAACTCCCCAGACGAACGAAAATTCTCCACTTATGAATTCCTCATCAGCCCAATTCCAGGCTCTTCACAAAAGACAGAGCATCCCCTGGGGTTTGAGCTGAAGTGCCCGCTCATGGGTGCCATCTGTACGTGGTGACCATGCACTTGGCAAAGGGTACACCAGATGGAGTAGCTTGTGCCCAGACTGGATTCCAGGGTCTTCTTGCTAGAGGGCGACATCACATGGGAGCGGGAAGAGCTCTCTTAAGAGTCAAGCCAGCCTGGCTTCCAGGGCCAGCCCTATA
>NW_007846191.1:0-685 GCF_000696425.1 Galeopterus variegatus
CTTCAAGTTTATCCTGAGTTCCAACTACACAGAAAACTAGATAGCACAGAGTAAAAAGCAAAAGTGCAGTTAGGCAGGAGTTGTATTTTACTATGGCCCCTCTTCCTCTGCATCATTTATGTCCAAGAATACACATCACCAATGTCCCCTTTAGTTATATTCTGCCATCTGAACATGAACTGCGTGGTGTACGTGTTCTATATGCACTTGTCATTCCAGAAAGGAAGAACTGACTTAAACCTATAGCCTTGGGAATTAAAAACTAAAGAGAAGCTCAATGCATACACTTACTGAAAAGGAAGGGCACTGTTGTCCCTACCTCGTGGGGTCCTTGGGAGAACTAAATGAGTAAATGCATGGGAGTGTTAGCGCCGCCTGTCACATGTAAGCTGTTTATTTTTTTGTTGTTTTGTTTTGTTTTTAATTTTTATTGAATCAAAATTTATTATACGGGGGGAAGAAGACTTAACTACAATTCCTTGAAGTTGATACGACAACCAAACAGAAAGGACATTGTTGGGTGGGAGGGGGGAGAAGGAGGAGGGAGAGAGGTTTCAGTAATGGGCCACAATAATCAACCTCATTGTATATCGACAAAATAAAATTAACAGAAAAAAAAATTTATTATACATATTTTGGGGTTCAACATTGAGATATGTTGATCAAATCAATATTACTAGCATAT